>NW_026708301.1:0-75968 GCF_902713425.1 Acipenser ruthenus
TATTGGCTGAGCGTCGCAGAGCATGCAGGGGCGGCGCATTTAAATTTCAAACTTGTACAGACAGACACGGAGTATTTCGCTTATTTGTTTTTAAGATACTGACTGTCTGTTGAACAATACAAACTAACTTGAGACAGCCAAGCCGTTAAAGCATACCTTAATTCTGCCATGTGATGCAATAACAAGTATTGGCATTTTTGCATTGTCTGCCTCGTCAAACAAGCTCGAGCCACAGCATACAGCGCTGCTGCATCGGGACACAGAGGTGGATTTTAAAGCGACTGAATCAACGAGCTGAGACTACTTTTTGAAGAAATTGAAAACATACCTCTCGTCAAAATATTTGCTATTTAGTTAATTTATTTATTTTTTGAATTTGCAATTGGCAGACTACATTGCCGACAATCTGAATTGCTCATATCAAGTTGCGTTGTAGCCTATGAGAATCGCTGGCATAGCTCAAGGGGAATTAGCTCTAATGGTAGAGCGCTCGCTTAGCATGCGAGAAGTAGCGGGATCGATGCCCGCATTCTCCAAATAGTTTTAATGTATCTGCGTATTTAGTCCCAACGCATTATGGAGATAAATACAAAGTGTGACAATTCTTTGTAACAGAGACGCCCGCCCTACATGTGTATTTTAAAGCACAGTCTCCTAATTTGTAATATTCCCCAGGCTGAAAAACTGCATTGCGCCCTCCATCGTATGCCTTCCGAGAAGCACAAAGGGAGATTTTTTATATATATTTTTTTTAACAATGGAAGAGTTTGTGTTATTTGGGAATAATTATAAAGGCTTGAAATAACGCCTTGGCTGTGACTTATTGCTTTTATAAAACGGCTACACCAATATTTGTAACGTTAGTCACTTTTTGAGATCTAGTCAGCTATAACTATGCTAAGCTCCGCTAGCAAATCGACTAGCCGTCCTGTGCTAGCTAGCTAGCTGGGTTGCTAAAAAAAAATATATATATATATATATATATATCAGCTCAAACATTTCCCAGGTCGCCTCTCTCTCTTCGCCTCTCTCTCTCTGCCTCTCTCTCTCTCTCTCTCTCTCTCTCTCTCTCTCTCTCTCTCTCTCTCTCTCTCTCTCTCTCTCTCTCTCTCTCTCTCTCTCTCTCTCTCTCTCTCACACACACACACTCTCTAATTTTTTAAAAAAATAAGATACGATACTACAGGTTTAAATACAGTAAAATCGGGAGCAGATAAGTGCAAGTTAAAGTGCATTAAGGGCAGAGTGCTATATTGTCCAGAAGGGGAGAGCTGAGTTTTACAGGTCCTGTCTGAAGAGGTGTGTCTTGAGGAGGTGCCAGAAGGTGGTCAGGGACTGGGCAGTCCTGACATCTATAGGAAGGTCGCTCCTCCACTGCGGGGCGAGGGTGGAATCTGCAGTATCAGTAGTGTATCCTACAGATGTCAGGACTGCCCAGTCCCTGACCACATTCCGGCGCCTCCTTAAGACTCACCTCTTCAAACAGCACCTGTAGAACTCCTCTGTTTGTATCCTGGGACACTATCACCCTTCATTTAAATGTGCTTTATTTTGCTCTTATCTGCATTTAATCCTGTACTTCAGAATACTGTAATCTGTCAAGTGTTTAACCTGTAGTATTTTGTATTTAATCATATCCTGATGTAACTATCACTATTTAATCATATCCTGATGTAACTATCACTATTATCTTCTGTATTATAGAATTATGGTTTGTCACACTTGAACAAAAGTTATTGTATTTCTTGCTCTTATTGTATTACTTGTATTGCAACACTTGAAATGTATTTGCTTACGATTGTAAGTTGCCCTGGATAAGGGCGTCTGCTAAGAAATAAATAATAATAATAATAAAAATAATAATAATAATAATAATAATAATAATAATAATAATAATAATAATAGTTACTTTGAAAGACACTAAACCAGTTTAAAGCATTCGTTATTTAAACCAAAACCAGTGTATAAAGTGTTTTTGTAAGACAAATAAAACACAAATGCACCGAGATTTGAACTCAGCTCGCTAGATTCAGAGTGCTAGCCATTACACCATGAAACCACCCATACAGTTCCTCCATTGCAGGGACTCTCGTCAATGTTTCGTCAAAACACCAAACAGCACAAACTGCACTACACTCTGTGACCACAAGAGGGAGAGAGAGCGTAATAAAATGATGCTCTTTAATCCAGAGCAGTGGTTCTTAACCTGGGGTCCTCAGAGACAGTCCAGGAGGTCCACAGGAAAAAAACTTGAAACTTTTCACTCAACATTAGTAATGTGCAAAATCAAAATGTTTGCTTCTTGAATTGATTTGATTTCACAAAGTTTATGATGGATCTGTTAACCTGCAGCTCTGATTTTAATATTTTACAATTAATAATTATTTATACTGTGTAACAAAGCTACATAATCACAGCCGTGGCTAAGATGAATGGTTTGAGAGAAGGGAGAAGAGAGAGAAATAGCTGTGTTTGTACAAACTCAACACAAAGAAAACTATATTCTATTTTTTCGTTTTGCTTGCAAGATCAACTTTTTTCAGTTTTTTTCTGAATTGCAAACAAACTGCATCATCTGAAAATGAGTTTACACTTAAGAGCACTGCTTGACTAGAAGTGGCTGCTGTGCCAAGGAAGACAATTTGCAAAGAAAAGACACTTTGCATTGGCAGCACATGCTTCAGTGCTCTGGGAGTGTTTATAGCCCTGTGAGTTTAACAAGTTGTCTGAATTTAACCTGTCTGGTCAGGCTCTGAAATGGATGGAGTCTGACTTGTTAGATAGAAAACAAAGTGTTAAAATAAGCAATAGTGAATCAGCGTTTAGGATCTGTACTATGGGGGTCCCACAGGGATCTATATTTGGGCCTTTGTTATTTAGTCTCTACATTAATGATCTACCTTTGGTCTGTCCAGAAGATCAACCACAAGAGGAGACTGTAGTGTCTTGACATCACACTACGTTTGCACAAACAGCTTGCTCAATTAAGGGTGCCATGTTCTGGAATACGCTACCAGACTTTATGAAAAGTATATCAGACTACAAGAGTTTTATTTTTTAATAGAACTGAAAAAATGGTTGAAACAGGACCAACTTTGTGACCATGTCTAGTCCCCCTCCATTTGTTGACATTAAATAATAATAATTTAATGTTTGAGAGCTGCCCTTCATGGCAACAGAATCCACAACAACAATGACTTTTATCAGCATCTTCATCTGGGCACTTGTCATCTGCACTCAGGGTAAGAATCATTTAGAAAAACACTTTCATCAATTTGTGGGGCTATTCTTAATATATAAGTGTAAAACAGGGGCAAACTAATGGAAAATAAATTAAACTTCAATAGAAAAGGCTTTCATTTAAATGGGTTTTCATTAGTTAATTCACTGATGTACTTTATTTTTACAGACCCCCCACTAATTTAGTCTCATTCCAAATGAAAGAAAGCTGGTTTTTCCAACTTTCTCAAAACAACATATCAATACAAGAGCCATGTGTTTCTCAGTGAGCTGGAATCGCCATGGCAATGGAGTGTGATCAGTCACTGTGTGCGCCCTTTCACAAACATCAAACAAAATCAATCAATAAAGAAATCAATACACGAGTGTGATGGAAATATAATGAGTTCTGGTTGTAAATCTCCCTCTTGACCTGTGAGGATACAAAGTAGCGAAAGGGAAAGGCTTTGGACGGGTTGGCCTGACAGTTCATTCCCTGGGTCGGGAAGTCAATCAGCCTGGAAAAAGACGAGACTCCAGTGCGGGAATGTATTGACCTGGAAGGTAAACGAGGTAGCAGCTGCAGGCAATAGAATCAGCTGCAATCGTTTACCAAGGGGTCATGCATAACCGCATAAAAGGGGCTGGAGAATCTTTTCCTTCGTTTTTGGTTTTGAAATAGACCCAGAAGGACCCGTGCACTGTGTATTAAGAATATTGTGAGTTTTTGTTTTGTTTGTCTTGTCTATAATTGCTATTTGTGTGTTTATAGACAGCTAACACGTTCTGGAGCTGTTAGTAAGAGCCAGCACTGAACCCGGAACAGCACTGCACTCTTTGTCACTCTTTAACCTGTATCACCCACCACGAGCACTACAGCATGCACCCAGGACTGGTGACCGTGGTTGTATATTGTGGGAGAGATGCTGTGTTTATTGTTTAGGGCTGCAATCCCTGTTACTGTACTCCGTGTTTTACGCATCGCTTATTATTTGGTCACCAGACCTGGATTATA
This sequence comes from Acipenser ruthenus, assembly GCF_902713425.1. Taxonomy (NCBI): domain Eukaryota; kingdom Metazoa; phylum Chordata; class Actinopteri; order Acipenseriformes; family Acipenseridae; genus Acipenser; species Acipenser ruthenus. The sequence continues at coordinate 4,235 of NW_026708301.1, forward strand.
ACTAAAAATAAAACGTATATTTTTCCATACCGGATTACAAATCTCGTCCGTTTATTCCTGCACTGCATCAGCTCTGCACCTGTTCATAATCAGCAACCACTTTGCCACAAGGAGTTTGATACCTTTTCCCCTGGCTTGTTAAATATCATTCTGATTGACATAATGAAAACGCACTCCTAGCAGCTTGCTCAAGGTACATCTTGAAAAGGCCTGTGAAAGACAGTGAAGTAGATGTCCAATTTATAACAGTAAGAAGCAGTCAAAATGTGACCAATGAAAAGAAAAATGACAGGTCCATTACTTCTACAGCAGCAGCAGCAGCACGTGGGAAGGTATACCACTAGGGGTAGGGCACTACATACCCTTTAATACACAATAGCATTGAAATGATGACAGAAACAGAAATATTACTGTCAGTTTAGACAAACAGATCAGTTATATTAGACAGCAGTGATATACTGAGAGCTTTGACTGGGGGAAAAATAGAAGAAAACAGTCAAAGTGAACCCGACCCTATCAATTGCACTGGTGCTCACTCACGGCTCAGATCTCCTCTATCTGTGACAGCAGCAGCAGCAGCAGGATTTGTAGAAAGGAAGCTGCTTTGTATACCGGTGCCTGCCTCACTGCTCCAAACACTTTGAGACACACAGTATTGATGAGTCACTGCTCAGCCCTTTCAGAGTCACTGAAACACACAGTACAATGATGCCATTGCTTCTACTGCTGGGGACACGGGGGCTCTTTGCTCAAGGTGATAATTAAATAGTTATTTATAAATCTGAAAGCTTGACTGGAGTTCATTTTAAACAGAACTTTTCATTGAAGTAAATCTGTCTAGCCGCTTCTTTACATTTTGTTTGTATTCTAACACAACACTATTTAATTTGACTCTTGCATTATTATTTTATAATCATTTTTTGTTGTATTTTTTCTCCAGAGTCCAGTGCAGACGTTGTTCTGACTCCGTCTCCAACAGCTCAGTCTGTTCTCCAGGACACACGGTCTCTATCCGCTGTACAGCCAACAGCTTTGTTAGTACCAGCTCCATCCACTGGTACCTGCAGAAACCTGACTCCTGATTTATTCTACTTCTAACCGTCACTCTGGGACTCCAGCTTCATTCAGTGGCAGTGGATCAGGGACACAGTTTACACTGAGCATCAGTGGAGTGCAGCCTGAAGATGCAGGAGATTATTACTGTCAGCAGGGCAATAGCTACACATTCACACAGTGATACACGTCCGTACAAAAACCTCCCTCAGCTCTGCAGGAACTGCTCTGGCTCATAGACAGTAACCACAGGGGCTGAGGCTGAGAGCAGCTGCAGAGCTGCTACAGTCGGACTGCACAGAGCTGGGTTTGATTAGGCTGTGTCAGTGGTATAGCCTGGATTCAAACCAGCGCTCTCCGGGCTATAGGGCACATCCTGCACTCCGGCACAGTGCCTTTGCTGAATGCTCCACTCAGGAGCCCCTGAATTTTATAATTTTTAGAAGATTTGTTTTTATTTTATTAAGTAAGCAATATTAATAAAATAATTTCAGTATGAATGTAAAATGTTGTTTAATGACAGTGATGACATTTGAATGTGTCCAACGTGAAAGATCATTTAAAGAAAGACCAGGTCAATGATCTAGTCTTAGAGCCCACCGTGGGGGACATTAGTGCTGCTATTACTTAACAATGTGAGGAAGTAAACAATAATCTATTTGCTTTACTTCATTCTTTTTCTTGTTTTCATCATTTAAAAACCTGCATACAGAAGAGATGTGTTCATACTCAGAAAAGTAGTCCAAAGAGTTTGATGATAAAAACAGCATTTTAATGACAAAGAGCAATTAATTTGACCTCCGAGAGACACACAGCAGATATTAATAGTGACCACAAGAGGGAGCCAGAGCACCACTGCTGTCCATAATGTAACAACACAGTAATAAGACTATTGAAATAGGCAGTAGCAGTTACCTCCCCAGTCAGCCCAGTTCTCCCATTGTTAACACAAGGCTCCTCACACCCAGTCATCTAAACATTCCAGTGTGGGTCTGTGTCTGGAGGAAGGAGCTGCTCACAGTGATGCATGCAGGGAAACACTGACTCTAAAATCTCAACCTGCAACTTCCACCCCTGACACTTCTAGTATATTTGTTGTCTTACATTTGATTTCTATAAGAATCCAGACTGACGCAGATAGTCAAAGTAAACAGCTTTTATTTCCCTAATCAAATACAGCTCATCGCTTAGCTTGTGCCCTGCTTGTTGTGTTATCTGGTTTTACACTTTGAATTTGCACAAGGTGGGGCAAGCAGCAACACACAGTCTAAAAGCGCATCCACATTTACTCTATTACAGCTGCCTTGTGCCATTCTATGCAAAATAATTAACAATAGCAGTTTGTTTCCTCCTTCAAAGGGTTTACCAGGAGAGCTGCTCTGTGATACATGAGCACTCAGATTCTGATCCAATCCGAAATTATGTCTTTCGTATTACAATGTGAGTGTGTGTCTCAGTCACTTCAATCATACAAAGAGCATTTCAAGAGGAGCGATAAAGTGGAGCGAAGCGATCAAAAAAAAGGCGCCAAGTTAGAAGCAAGAATTGTGTGAATCTTGGGCCCCAGCACCTTTCCAATTGTGCCTATTTGCTTGACAAGATTGGCCTAATTGCTTCTCCTAACTTGGATTTTTGCATTTGAGATCACCCCTTTAAACAGTTGTTTGTCGAACTTGTTTTTGTCATGGGATATATTTAATATAGGGAGGTAATCACTCCATAGTGGTTGGCTTTGTGCTAAGGGCGAGGTCGTTACACTAGTAAATTCCATTTAAGGATTTGTTCTGACTGTCTCCTCGGCTTGGGCAGCCACACTATTCAGCAGCACACTGCTGTGCTGAAATGCCAGGAAGCAAAATGGATAAAAGTTATTTTTATGCAGGAACATTATTTACATTTTCTTTTTTTTTTCTCTCCTGTGTGAATTTGCTGGTGTGTAACAAGGGATCTTGACTGACTGAAACTCTTCCCACAATCAGAGCAGCGGTACGGTTTCTCTCCTGTGTGAATGCGCCGGTGTGAAACAAGGTGTCCCGACCGTCTGAAAGTCTTTCCACAGTCAGAGCAGCGGTACGGTTTCTCTCCTGTGTGAATACGCTGGTGTGCAGCAAAGGATGCCAAGTGACCGAAACTCTTCCCACAGTGAGAGCAGTGATACGGTTTCTCTCCTGTGTGAATGTGCCGGTGTACAGCAAAGGATGCTGAGTGACGGAAACTTTTCCCACAGTTAGAGCAGTGATACGGTTTCTCTCCTGAGTGAATTCGCTGGTGTGAAACAAGGTTTGCTAACGAACTGAAACTCTTCCCACAGTCAGAGCAATGAAACGTTTTTTCTCCTGTGTGAATCCGCTGATGTTTTCCAAGTTGTCCTGACTGACTGAAACTTTTACCACAGTCGGAGCAGTGATATGGCTTTACTCCTGTGTGAGTTCTCTGGTGTTTTACAAGGTCTGTTGAATCCCTGAAACTCTTCCCACAGTCAGAGCAGTAATATGGTTTCTCTCCTGTGTGAATTCGCTGGTGTGTTACAAGTTGTCCCGATCGACTGAAACTCTTCCCACAGTCAGTGCAGTGATACGGTCTCTCTCCAGTGTGTATTCGCTGATGTATTAATAGGTGTTCTGACCGACTGAAACTCTTCCCACAGTCAGAACAGTGATATGGTTTCTCTCCTTTGTGAGTTCGCTTATGCAATTCAAAATTTCCAGACCGACTGAAACTCTTCCCACAGTGCGAACAGCGATAAGGTTTCTCTCCTGTGTGAATTCGTTGGTGTTTTGAAAGGTCTCCTGAGTTCCTGAAACTCTTTCCACAGTCAGAGCAGCAATGCGGTTTCTCTCCTGTGTGAATTCGCTGGTGTGCTGTACGGTGTCCTGATGACTTGAACCTCTTTCCACAGTCAGAGCAGCGATAGGGTTTCTCTCCTGTGTGAATTCGCTGGTGTATCACAAGGTCTCCTGAGTGCCTGAAACTCTTTCCACAGTCAGAGCAGTGATACGGTTTCTCTCCTCTGGTATATTTTAATTTCTCTCCTCTCAGTATTTTTAAATTCCTTAACTGGGTCCATGCTTTAACTGCTGGACTGGAACCTGGAAAAAACAAACAGGAGTGAAAAATCAGAGACGGTTTTAAGTAAGAAATGCAGAAAATGTTCCTTCCTCATTATGTCGTTTCATGACCTTTTCTGGGTTAGGTAGTGTAGGTAACTGTAGTGTAGTCCGCACCAGGGAGGCTGCAAAACTGATTTGATTTCATCCATCTGAACGCATGAAGGAACCTTCTAACCTCTCTTTAACTGAACTTTAGAGGAATACTAAGGATGAGTGAGTATAAGTTTAATTTATTCATCACAGGAATAGTAACCTACTATACTGTTTTTTCTGGTGTTGTTGATTATTGTTTATTATTTGTCAAAAAGGGTTGCAATGGGTACCTATCTGTTATTAATACTAGCCCGATCAGCTAGATTAGGATAGGGAGATTGTAGGAGGTAACAGAGCTGTACATTTCTACGAGGAATCTGTGCACTCTGATTCTGGGGCCCTGTGCCGATCTCGGAAGGTTTGATCAGGAGAGTCAGCCTAGAACTTTTAGTCTTTTTCGAAAAACAGATTTAAGGGGTGGTGTAAAGTAGACAGAGATTGGGTGTTTGAAATACTATACCAGAGTTGCCAGGTCCGCGGTTTTCCTTTAAAAAGACAGCCGCGGGAAATATTTAGGAGTCGCTGGTTGCTACTTTTTGGGCTACTTTCAAGAGGTCTCGTGGTTTTTTGGGCTAGTTTACTTTATACATATAAAAAAAGAATAACTTTATTAAAAATGTATAAACTTTTGCAGCCTACCCGCCGCAGTGCACACAAACTATGTAAAACTTTGTTTCCCAATAAAATAACATATTGCGCATGACCACATCCACCACTGCGCATGACCATGCGAGTGAACAGGAGTGAGAGACGAATGATTGTGTTAATTGACAGTGAAAAGCAGCCATTTTAAGAAACAGGGTAGAAACATCGAAACCGCTAAAAAGCAGGAAAAATAAAGAAGTAATCTAAATACTGAAAAAAATACTGCAAAGACTGAGAAAGAAAAAGGGTTACAAGCATGGATTAGCCGTGTACCTGGCGATGACTCAAAAGCAGCGTGTAGGTACTGTAAATGTGAAGTGCGAGCGCATCACAGCGATCTGTTAGCTCACAGTAAGACAGAGAAACATATTAGAAATGCAGCTCCCTATTCAAATACAAGAAGCTTATTTGACACAGGATTTAAGAAACAAGTTGACAATTCCATTAAAATATGCGAGTTGAAGCTGGCAGCCCATATTGCTTGCCTTTCCAGCATCCTCACCGTAGATCATTTGGGATGCATAGTCAGGGAAGTTGTACAGAAGGATATTAGTCTTCATAGAACAAAATGCTCAGCACTTATAAAATGTGTCATCGGGCCCATTGTTCATCAGGAGATGCTTGAAGACATCGCCAAAGAGCCATACTCTCTAATTGTGGACGAAAGCACAGACATCAGTGCAAACAAGCAACTCTGTGTGGTGTTCAGGTACTTCAGCAGAAAACATGAACGTATCATTTACCGGGATTGTTAGCTTGCCAGCCGGTGATTCTCACAGCATTGCAACAGCCTTGTTAAAAATTCTTAAAGGAAAACAAAAGAAGTGGAAAGATGCATTGGTCTGGCAACAGACGGTTGCAATACAATGTGTGGGAAAAATAATTCGGTACTAACAAAGTTAAGGGAGGTGAATCCAAAAATTGTGTACATCAAGTGTGTTTGTCATTCACTGCAGCTCTGTGCATCAAAAGCAATGGACGTACTTCCTCGAAACATCGAGTACATGGTATCACAGACATACTCGTGGTTTTCCCACAGCACTCAGCGTCAAAAGAAGTACCGCGATCTCTATGCCACCATTAATGTTGGCCCGCTGAAGATTTTGCAGCTTTCTGACACAAGATGGCTTGCAATTAGCCAGTGTGTTGATCGAGTGCTTTCTCAGTATGAAGAGCTAAAGTTGCACTTTCAGCTTACAAAGGACACTGAAAGGAATTACAATGCTGAACTGCTGTACCAGATGCATTCAGACCGCGTAAACAGAATGTATCTGTTTTTTTTTCAGCCCCTCGTCACTGAGGTCAACAGAATAAACAAGCTGTTTCAGCTTGACGGTGCCAATCCAGCGAAACCTCTTGCTGATTTAATGACATTTTACCGCAGTTTGATCCAACGAATCATGAAACCTCACGATTTTCCAACATGGTCATCTGTAATGGATTTTGACATAACGTCCGACAGAAACAGCTTGCCACTTTCAGCAGTGGACTTCGGGATCAAGTTCCAGTTAGAACTGTCACAATCAAAGATCGAACCTCAGAAAGCAGAGGATATCAAACACAGATGCAGAGATTACATGTTCGAGTTTCTGAAAGAGATCAAACAAAGATTGCCTCCTAATATCCAGCAACTTGAGTCACTTACCGTTCTCAGCCCAACTGTTGTACTCAGTTCCAAAAAGGAACAGATGGCAAATTTATCATTTTTGCCACTTTACAATGGAGATCTTGGCAAACTCGAACAGCAATGGCGAGCTTTGAACAATGTACACTGGGAGCACACTGAAGACAACCAAATTAAAGAGTTCTGGGTTGAAGTGGCTAAACACTCCGATGCAGCTGGTGATAAAGATTTCACTGAATTTGGTCTTTTTGCCTTATCTCTTTTAGCCCTACCATTTAGCAATGCATCAGTGGAACGTGCTTTTTCACAAATGGCCCTAATCAAAACCAAACTAAGGACCCGCATGCAAGAGAAATTGTTGGAAAACATTCTTAGGGTCAGAGCATATATGCAGCGTAATAAGTGTTGCTGCAACCAATTTCAGCCATCCAAAGCAATGCTGTCACTGTTTACAGGCGACATATATGAAGCAAATAACGCAGAAGATGGTGCAGACTCAGAGGAGCTTTTTTGAAACTAATATTATATATATATATATATATATATATATATATATATATATATATATATATATATATATATATATATATATATATAAGTAAAAATGTTTTATTTGGTACATAATTTTTTCTTTGTACATTTAAAATTGACTTGAGATACACCTGCGTGATGATAACAGCTGGCCCTTACACGAGGAGTTTGAAGGTAAGAGGTTAAAAATGTTTTTTTATGTGTTATTTCAATGCATGGGGCATACTTTCAATTAACTTAACTTTTTTGTGTTTGCAAAAAAGAGCCAACAACTTGCCTTTTTTAATTTGTTAGGTGTATTTAATTGATGTGGCTGTTTAATTGATTTAAATGATGTGATCATCTAATTAGATTGGTGGCATAACTTTAAAAGATTGAACTGTTTTCTTCTTTGGGAAACAGTAGCAGCATTGAAGGATAGGGCTACATGTTAATGGTAATAAGCTTGGTTTCAGTAAAAAAAAAACAAATGAGGCTAGTTTTGAAGTGATTTTGGGCTATAAACACTGTAGAAATCTGGCAACCCTGTACTATACAGAGTATAATGGTCCTGATCCCATTCTGGTTGCGAAGACCAGGGAGTCAAGTTGTTTATTGCTAATTTCCTGAGAGGGACTGTACATACAGTTAAGCTTGCCTATGCTGGGGGGTTCCCGAGTGGCACATCCAGTAAAGGCGCTCCACGTGAGTGCAAGATGCGCTCTATAGTCTGCAAGTCGCGAGTTTGAATCTAGGCTATTCCTTTGCCGATCGAGGACAGGAGCTTCCAAGGGACGGCGCACAATTGGCCGAGCGTCGCCCGGGGGGAGGGAGGGCTTAGGTCGGACAGGGTGTCTCGGCTCACCGCACACCAGTGACCCCTGTATTCTGGCCGGGCGCCTGCGGGCTTGCCTGTAAGCTGACCGAGAGCTGCGTTGTCCTCCGACGCTGTAGCTCTTGGGTGGCTGCATGGTGAGTCTGCAGTGTGAAAAAAAGCGGTCGGCTTGATGGCACACGCTTCGGAGGACAGCGTGTGTTCATCTTCAACCTCCCGAGTCAGCGCAGGGGTGGTAGCGGTGAGCCAAGCGTAATAAAATAATTGGCCATTCCAAATTGGGAGAAAATAATAAATTACTGGCAACGACTAAGTTTATAAAAAAAATAAAAAAAGCTTGCCTATGTTGAGAGTAATTGAACATGCAAATGGGAAAGGCTAGCCTAGGTTGCAAGAGAACCCAGAGAGTCATTTGTTAGATTGGGTTGCAGGAGAAACCAGAGAGCAGTTGAATGCACAATAAGCTTGTCAAGGTTACAGGAGTTTTCTGGGAGTAATTGTGTGTACGATAACCTTGTTTGTTGATTGTAAATGAGAGAGTAATTGGAAATAAACTCATTGATTATATGTTGATTCACAAATCTGCTGTATAAAAATAGAATAAATGAATAAGGGTGATTGAATATTAACTCCAATATATCGGAGGACAAACCCGCCGATTAGCAATAAAGATCATTTTAAATCTGTGTATTAGAAATAAATGAATAAGAGTGATTGAATATTAAGTCTAGTATATTGGCAGGGGGGGGGTAAGCCTGCCGATTCGGAATAAAGTCATATTCCCCAATAGATGTCATATTAACCCTGTAGACCCCAGATTAAATACAGAACCCTCCTGTAGATTCCTGAGAATTTTGACCAACAGTGGCGATTCCACCTAAGTTTGATTCAAATAAACATAACTAAAAAAAACAAGTAAAATGTATAATTACAGGTTTTATTAATTCTAAACAGGACAAATTATTCTTTGAAACAACACCAGCCTTGACAGTTTGTGCAAAGCAGACAGCAGAGTGAAGAGATGGGTAAGACGAAAGGGCTTCCAGGTCGAGTCCGCCACTGAAAAGAAAGGAGACGAGAAGGAAGGAGGGGCTTCTGTTCCATTAGCCAGTAAAATAAGAAGAGGCGGAAAAGGCGGCGGGGCAGAAGAAGGCAGCTGCCATCCTGTTGGTCAGGAAAGAAGGAGCTCTCAGCCTAGCAGTCTAAAGGGGAGGAGCTACCGCCAGCCAAGTTACCAGAGAAGGAGGCGGAGCTCTCAGCCCAGCATTCTCAGGGGGAGGAGCTACCGCCAGCCCAGGAAGGGGGAATGGCAGTCATGTCAACCAGAGGGGGCGGAGCTATGGTTCCCACGGGGAGAGAAAGTGAGCCTGTCGGAGCGTCTGGAGCCGACAGCACCCGTGCCTGAGTGGCCGTTTGCCCCAGCAGCAGCAGAGGAGTGGCTGTTGTCACCACTAGCAGCAGTGTGGCCACTGCCACCACCACCACCGCCAGAGCGGGTGTTGCTGACCCTATGCCCTGCACTGCAGCCAGATGGGTTAGTGCTGCTACATGGGGACATGGGGCTTAAGGGAAAATGTGGTGGTTAAACGTGCGCCTTCTAACAGAAACCCAGGGGGCAACAATAGGATAAAATTAGAGACAGCGGTTAGCAGACGGCAGGGCATCCAGGTTAGAAAAGGCAGCCATGTCCGTCTGGTATTTGACAGGTGTCAGGGTCAGGGTTGGCTGGACTCTACAGCGAAAGTGGGAGGAATATGATCAGGCAGTTGTCAAATGATTGGGCTTTTAAAAGAGAACTGAGTGCCAGTCAGTGCCAAAGTCATAGTCTTCAATGTCAAGTGTCAAAATGCTTGAGTGATGTTATGGGAAACATATAAAAGTTCAAAATGTATGTGAATTGTTTTTGAAAAAAAAAAAAAAAAAAGTACCAGAAAACTCTGACTATTCAAAAAGGTCGCTGTAAGAGATAGCCGTCTCTTTTAAAGAAGAACATAACATTAAGTTTCATATTGCACACACTATAGCTTCTAGAGGGAGAGTGAATTAGAGGACTGGGAATGTTAATCAAATCTCTTAACTGTTTCATCGATTTTTACCTACATAATTGGGTACAATTTGGTTTCGACAAACAAATAAATACAATAAATTGAACTGTGTTTGGGATCTCAAGCTGTGTTGTACGGACTGTGTGAGAATGGAGAGAAAGATGTCCAGCTGCATTCTGGGACTACAGGCTCTCACCACACAGACACACACACACACACTCATTTCAATGCCCACTTTTTAAATAATATACTTTGAATACTTAGAAGTGATTAGGAAGAAAATAACATGAATTTGGTGATTGATTTTGCATAGAATTAATTAACACATAAAGCATTTTGTTGTAAGAATCATTTAAATTGTTTATTTCTTACTTTTGATAAACACTGAAAGACCTTGGCTGTTAACTCAATCTGGTAGTTATGGACATGTTCATTAAATTACATTGAAGTTTTACCCAATTAGCCAAATTTGATAAATTACTGTGGATGGTCTTTAGGAGCAGATCCATTACGATGTTTATCTACCAGTTCCATTGAGAAAGATCCATGAGAATAAATGCAATTCATATTACAAAAATTAAAAGTAATCTGAACATTTTAAAAGTAAGACACATTGACATTGTAATAAGAAAACAAGTTTTACTTTAGCCATTAACTAATTAATGGCTTGTAGACTGAGATTATGGAAAAGCTAATGATTAAAAACTTTTTACAAAAGTGGCCTTGGGCAGCAAATTGGACGGGACCACGTGAAATTATAGACACATGTGGCGAGGGGAATATGATGGTTTGTAAAAACAAGGAAACAGCCGACATATAAATGGTTTCATGTGGATTAGTGCAAATTGTTTAAAGGCTGATATTGTCTAGAATACATTCTAAATTAAAGTCTTAGACCTATATTTCAATGGGGAGGTTGGGGCAAAAGTCATGCAATATATATTTAAGGTTTTCAAATATTAACAAAGAATAAATCCTTCACTTGATTTTTCATTTCAGAAGCTGCTGTTCTGTGTGCATTGGTGAGCCTGCTAGCAGTCACTGAAATGCACCCTTTAGTCCAGATCCCTGTGTTCCCTCAATGAGAGATAAACAAGCCGATTACTGCTTTGCTATGAACTAAGATCTGGTGGAAGCAGTGATTAACAAACAAGGAGAACTCCACAGTGATGTTAACAGAGGGGAAGCGAGAACCCGCAATTGATACAGGCAGTACCTCCAGAACAAAATACTGATGAACAAAAACACATAAAACCTACTGCTTTGCCAAAGATTGGAGATGTCAAATCCCTAAAGAAAGAGGAACATGGAGGCTGGGTAATGACTTCATTCAAAGATTGGAGATGTCAAATCCCTAAAGAAAGAGGAACATGGAGGCTGGGTAATGACTTCATTCAAAGATTGGAGATGTCAAATCCCTAAAGAAAGACGAACATGGAGGCTGGGTAATGACTTCATTCAAAGATTGGAGATGTCAAATCCCTAAAGAAAGAGGAACATGGAGGCTGGGTAATGACTTCATTCAAAGATTGGAGATGTCAAATCCCTAAAGAAAGAGGAACATGGAGGCTGGGTAATGACTTCATTCAAAGATTGGAGATGTCAAATCCCTAAAGAAAGAGGAACATGGAGGCTGGATAACGACTTCATTCAAAGATTGGAGATGTCAAATCCCTAAAGAAAGACGAACATGGAGGCTGGGTAATGACTTCATTCAATATCCATTGTTGTTGAAAAATTCCTAATTGGGGGGGGGATCGGACATTCCCTTTAAGGAGTTGCGAATTCATCCCTTCAATGCAAAACACACTGGAACTTACTGGTTGCAATATACCACACAATAAACTTGGACCACTCTCAATGTGTTTCAGCTTTCATTTCTGAAACAAAAACCCATTATTATTGCCACGACCATGACCAAAACCACTGATACCACATAGTCCACAGACTACTCCAGGATCCGCAAACAGACTTGTGTTTACTCGTTTCAAAAAGACTACTGTTGAAAATGTTCAAATAATCAATGTTGACTGTGCTTTTAATGTTGATAGTTGGAATAATATGCTAGAAATGTATTGTTTAAACGACATTAGGTCTAACTCGAAAGTTATCCAGGGTGCCGTTTCCCAAAAGTAACTCGACCATCGTAACAGCAACGTGTCAAATCTGATGTGTTTCCCAAACACCGTCGTTAGTCAAGTAGCTCATGAATAGCATTGTGGGTTCACGAGCGGTCTGGGGTAATTGCGAGGAGACTTTGTGAGCACACAAGGGCTGCGGAGCACCACTTGAAGTGTGTGTGTTGAGGGCATCAAACATATACATTCTGGTTTAAGTTTAATAATTCTTGCTTTGAACAGTATATCGCGTTGCTTTGTGTTGAATTTATTGCATTTATAACAAATAAAAAGGGTAATTTTATTAAGAATAAAAAAAGACCAGTATTTAATTGTATCGTTTTGAAGCCAGGTTACCTTCAATTGCAATGTGTAAAATAAAGACGCATTATATGAGGGCTGAAGTACAAAGTTTAGTAATACAAAGTGTACATAAGATCATGATTTAAATGGAAATTGAAATGATATCTGGAAGATGCTGTTATCACAATACATAATGGTTACTCCCCATGACCCTGTAAAGGATTAAGCGGTTATGGAAATGGTTACTTGGATATACTGAACGGAGACATCACCACCAGGGGCCATAAGAAAAAACAAACTATTATTATTATTGCGCTGTAAGCCTAACCTACCTGCATTCTATATCTGGGATGGATTGAACTTATTATTACCAGTATTAGACCTATTATTATTTCATTACTTATCTTTATTAATAGACAACATTGATCTATATTTATAAACAAAAGTGCTAGTAGTTTATATCTTTAATTTACTTATTTGTATATAGAGCTTGTTTTTACTGTACCGTCAGTTCAGGGGAGTCCAGATGAGAAGAGAAAGATTGAGTTTGGCACGGTTGTTTTGTATCCCTTTTCACTGTAATAAACCCTCCATGCTTGATTCAAGTGGCCTGTTCGCATTTATATAACCCATGCCTGGCTGTCTAATATTTTTAAACCCTTACAATATTACAGTATATTAACAATACAAATTTTTATTTCTGCTTGTTCATTTTCCAAAGTTTCCTCGTCTATATAATCGCCAGGTCTCAAATAAATTGGCAGTCTCCAATAGGCGCTGGTCTGTAACCACACTTTTATTAAGGGTTCGTTTCTCAACACAAAAAGTTCTTCAGAGTCAATAATGGTTACTGTTTTATTTTTAAATAATCATATTGCATACAAAATCGACAGCCGGGTCTCCTTTCTATGTATGCTAACTGAATTCCAGAATGGGGTAATTGGTTCCTGCGTTTTATAGTAATCCCAGAAGAATGGTATTTAAGGACAACACGTCCTACCTAGGCTCAGTGGAATGGTGTTAGTCCCGAATCAGCGACAGCTCGCAAGCTTATAGTAGATGGGCAGTGTTAGCGATCTGCTCTCTGTTGTGTCTCAGTCCAAAGAGAGCGACTTCCTCCTCGCAGGCAGCTAAATGCTTTTAGAATTTCTCCCCCAGGGCGGGGCTTGCTAGCGAGCCCTCGCAAAGACTGGTCAATAGGGTGTGCCTATGTGGCGGAGTGTCCCGCCCCTATTTATTATTATTTGTATTTTTGTTTGCGGCGCGGGTAAAAGCGCCGCGTCTTTTGTTATTATATTTAAAAACCCCGTGAGGATGCATGGCTGATCAGCTACTGATTATTTAACTAGCTGACAGTCATGCATCCTTACCAAACGCGTGCAGACTCTGGCCGGGGGATAATAAGATAATTACCAACTAGTTAAATCCCTCGGCCAGAGTATATAAACCAGCAGCACTCTGCACTCGGGGTTGAGAGTGTAGAGGAGAGTACGGGAGAGCGGAGAGAGAAAAAGCAACATTAACAAAACAATTGCTAAGACGTGCTGGATTTCCCAGCACATCACTTACTTGTTTGTTTGTTCATTCGTTTGGCCCTTGTGCCCTTTTGTTTTGTGTTGTGTTAATTTGTTTAATATTTTGTTTATTAAATACGCTGAGTGCACTAACACTCAGCTTCAACCGCCCATCCACTGTTTGGTTTGAGTTACTTCCTGGTCCGTGACGTCATCCACATCACCACTGCGAGCCAGACTGTCACATATGGTGTCCTGCGTGGGACAAACAACGCCTCCAACAGCCGGACCAGGATTGAAAAGTGCGTTTTTTTTTGTTTGTTCGTTTTTTTTTTCAAATTAAAAATGGGGAAAAGTAGCCGGAGGAGAAAGCAGCAGCAGCAGCAACAACAGCAGCAGGAGGCGCAGCAACATCAGCCTTACCTTGCCACACTGGATATCTGCCTCACCTGCCTGAAGGGTGAGGAGTGGTGCTTCGCGGTTGGTGAGGTTGGGCACGTGGCACCAGACCAACCCCCTCCATGGCAGGAGAAAGAGGAGCCAGAGCGTCCAGTGAGGGAGGACCTACATCCTCCAAAGAGGACGAATGCACTCTCCTCTGAGGGAGTCTGGGACTGGCTGGTGGAGCCGGGGAGGGATTATGAGGAAGCCCTCCCTGCAGTGATCAACCTCCTGTGGGCAAGAGATGGGGAGCGCTGGGAGGCCTGGGAACAGCAACACCACCCAGCTTCCCTCCCAGACATCGCAGCCATGGTGTTCAACTACCTGGCTGCGGATATGGGAGAGACCCTGCTGCTGCCATCTCCAGCATCAGAGGGAGAGGAGCCATCGCTGCCGTCTCCAGCGCCAGAGGGAGAGGAGCCATCGCTGCCGTCTCCAGCGCCAGAGGGAGAGGAGCCATCGCTGCCGTCTCCAGCGCCAGAGGGAGAGGAGCCATCGCTGCCGTCTCCAGCGCCAGAGGGAGAGGAGCCATCGCTGCCGTCTCCAGCGTCAGAGGGAGAGGAGCCATCGCTGCCATCTCCAGCATCAGAGGGAGAGGAGCCATCGCTACCGTCTCCAGCATCAGAGGGAGAGGAGCCATCGCTGCCATCTCCAGCATCAGAGGGAGAGGAGCCATCGCTGCCGTCTCCAGCGCCAGAGGGAGAGGAGCCATCGCTGCCGTCTCCAGCGCCAGAGGGAGAGGAGCCATCGCTGCCGTCTCCAGCGCCAGAGGGAGAGGAGCCATCGCTGCCGTCTCCAGCGCCAGAGGGAGAGGAGCCATCGCTGCCGTCTCCAGCGCCAGAGGGAGAGGAGCCATCGCTGCCGTCTCCAGCGCCAGAGGGAGAGGAGCCATCGCTGCCGTCTCCAGCGCCAGAGGGAGAGGAGCCATCGCTGCCGTCTCCAGCATCAGAGGGAGAGGAGCCATCGCTACCGTCTCCAGCATCAGAGGGAGAGGAGCCATCGCTGCCATCTCCAGCATCAGAGGGAGAGGAGCCATCGCTACCGTCTCCAGCATCAGAGGGAGAGGAGCCATCGCTACTGTCTCCACCAGCAGAGGGAGAATGCCTGCTGGTTTCGCCTCCACAGCCTGGGGAGGAGCCCGAACGTCCTACGCCCGAGTGGGAGGAGCCCGAACGTCCTACGCCCGAGTGGGAGGAGCCCGAACGTCCTACGCCCGAGTGGGAGGAGCCCGAACGTCCTACGCCCAAGAGGGGGGAGTCGGTGCGTCCACAGCCCAAGAGGGAGGAGTCGGTGCGTCCACAGCCCAAGAGGGAGGAGTCGGTGCGTCCACAGCCCAAAGAGGGGGGAGTCGGTGCGTCCATAGCCCAAGAGGTGGAAGTCTGCGCTTCCACAGCCTTAGGACCCAAGCTGCAGTCCCAAGAGCCAGAAGGGGAGGAGTTACAGGCTCAACCCCCTGAATTTTTCTGGGGGGGAGAAGGGCAGGATGCTGGTGTTCCCCAGCAGCCTCTATTTATGCTGCTGAAGGGAGCACGGCACACACCAGCCCAGCCGCCACAGCAGAGGGAGCCAGCACCGCCACAGCCTCCCTCTGAGTGGCCAGCATCCGCCCCATCGCTTCTGTCTCCACCATCACCAGGAGCAGAGCAGCAAGAGCTGCCTCTGCCTCCGCCACCTCCACCAGCAGAGGGTGAATGCCTGCTGGTTCCACATCCACCGTCGTGGGAGGACTGCTTGCCCCTCCCACCTCCACCAGCAGAGGGTGAATGCCTGCTGGTTCCGCCTCCACCGTCGTGGGAGGACTGCTTGCCCCTCCCACCTCCACCAGCAGAGGATGAATGCCTGCTGGTTCTGCCTCAACCGTCGTGGGAGGACTGCTTGCCCCTCCCACCTCCACCAGCAGAGGATGAATACCTGCTGGTTCCGCCTCAGCCGCCGTGGGAGGACTGCTTGCCACTCCCAGCTCCACCAGCAGAGGGTGAATACCTGCTGGTTCCGTCTCAGCCGCTGTGGGAGGACTGCTTTCCCCTCCCACCTCCACCAGCAGAGGGTGAATACCTGCTGGTTCCACATCCACCGTCATGGGAAGGACTGCTCCTGCCCTGCCTCGCACCACCCAGGGATGCCTGCCTCGCATCGCCTGGGGCTGCCTGTTCCACATCGCCTGGGGTCGCCAGGGATCCTGCTTCGCCTGGGGTCGCCAGGGATCCTGCTTCGCCTGGGGTCGCCAGGGATCCTGCTTCGCCTGGGGTCGCCAGGGATCCTGCTTTGCCTGGGGTCGCCAGGGATCCTGCTTTGCCTGGGGTCGCCAGGGATCCTGCTTCGCCTGGGGTCACTACACTGTGGTCGGAGCCCCACGGAGGGGAGCTGCCGGCCATGAAGAAAGGGGGGGAGGTCAGGAGACCAGCTTCCCCAGCCGCACTTTCGCGGCCGGAGATCATGTGGTCAGAGCCCCACGAAGGGGAGCTGCCAGCCATGGAAAAGGGGGGGGAGGTCAGGAGACCAGCTCCCCCAGCCGCACTTTCGTGGCAGGAAATACTGTGGCTGGAGCCCCGTGAAGGGCAGCTGTCAGCCATGAAGAAGGGGGGGGAGGTCAGGAGACCAGCTTCCCCCGCAGCAATTTCGCTGCAGGAGAAAGGGTGGCCAGAGCCCCACGGAGGGGAGCTGTCGGCCATGAAGAAGGGGGGGCAGGTCTGGAGACCACCCCCAAAAATTTTTTGGCCAGAGGAGCTGGCCGGTGCGCGGGCCATTGGAACACTACGGCTGTTTGGGTGGGAGGAGGACATCCCACCGTGGCCGCCACCTTTGGCCCGTTGCTGCCCCTGTTCCTGCGCCGGGACTGCTGACCGGGACTTTGGGGACTAAGGGGGGAGGTGGCCGAAAAGGCCATGTGTGCTGCGCACAAGGGGGGGCATGTGTGGCGGAGTGTCCCGCCCCTATTTATTATTATTTGTATTTTTGTTTGCGGCGCGGGTAAAAGCGCCGCGTCTTTTGTTATTATATTTAAAAACCCCGTGAGGATGCATGGCTGATCAGCTACTGATTATTTAACTAGCTGACAGTCATGCATCCTTACCAAACGCGTGCAGACTCTGGCCGGGGGATAATAAGATAATTACCAACTAGTTAAATCCCTCGGCCAGAGTATATAAACCAGCAGCACTCTGCACTCGGGGTTGAGAGTGTAGAGGAGAGTACGGGAGAGCGGAGAGAGAAAAAGCAACATTAACAAAACAATTGCTAAGACGTGCTGGATTTCCCAGCACATCACTTACTTGTTTGTTTGTTCATTCGTTTGGCCCTTGTGCCCTTTTGTTTTGTGTTGTGTTAATTTGTTTAATATTTTGTTTATTAAATACGCTGAGTGCACTAACACTCAGCTTCAACCGCCCATCCACTGTTTGGTTTGAGTTACTTCCTGGTCCGTGACGTCATCCACATCACCACTGCGAGCCAGACTGTCACAGCCTATTACTGACGTGATCTACCCCCAATAACAGGAAATAATAAACTGCGTTACAACTCCCCTCCGCTAAGGTGGCTGTGCACAGTTACTCTAAGAATACAGTTACATCAAGTGACCTTGGCTGTCCACAAAACATTACATAACATTCTGAACGCTAAATATTAATAACATAAAATCTAAATATGTGACACACAAATAACTGAACAGTTTGTAGTGTCCCTTGTAGACAGGTTATCCTTTCATTGTTTTCTCCTTATGGTGCTGTCATGCTAATGCACAGGAAACTTCAGGCTGCAATTTTTTTTCAAGAACCCACGGCAAGGGCCCTATGGACCGGTTTGGCCCGGTTCCGCAGGTTGTAGGGTCTTCCCTGAATCCTTTTGGGGCTGCGCATCTTCGGTTCACCCTCCTTCAGTTTCTGAGTTGTTACATCAGAGGAACGTGTCTCTTCTCCAGCCAGTTTTCTGTGATTGAATGGTCGCAAGTTGTGTACAGGTTGAACTCCCAGATTGTTACCCGAGACAGGATCACAAAGTTCGTAGTTGAGTGGCGAAATAGCCTTTACAATGTTGTAGGGTCCAACCCACTTTTGAGACAGTTTTGCAGAGAATCGTTGTTCCTTTGAAGAGATGGGGTGTGCACGAAGAAGAACCTGATCTCCATCATTGAACTTTACATGTCTGCGCTTCCCGTCATAATACTTTTGCTGCTTTTGTTGAGCTTTTGCAATGTTATCTCTGGCTGTTTCATAATATCGATGTAGTTTTTCATAGAGAGCTTCTTGATACTCTCCTAGATCTTCTTCAACTGGGTCTTTGTTAGTGGCCAATGAACGATCAATTGGGAGAGCTATCTCTCGTCCAAGATTGAGCTGTGCTGGGCTATAGCCAGTGGTGTCTTGTACTGCTGTACGAATAGCAAGACCAAACTTTGCGAGGTCCTCATCCCATCTGGACTGATCTTGGTGGACATACGACTGAAGAATGATCTTGATTGTGCGGTTCATTCGCTCTGTCCAATTGGCCTGAGGATGGTAAGGAGAAGTATACTGAGGTTTTATTCCCCATCTTAGGCAAGCTTCCTTCCATTCCTTGGATGCAAACTGAGGCCCATTATCAGATAAGATAATTGCCGGTATACCCCAGCGACAGAACACTTCGTTTTCCAGCTTAACCAAGATTTTCTTTGTTGTAGCACGACGCATGGGAAATAATTCCACCCACTTAGTAAACTGATCCACAGCAACCAGAAGATACTCATTTCCACTAGAGCTCTTTGGCAGCGGTCCCATGAGGTCAACAGCTATCTTATACCAGGGTTCGACAGGCTTCTGAGGTACCATCAAACCTACTGGTTTCTGGTTGTCTGGCTTGACCTTTTGGCAGATGTCACAACTTCTGACATAGTTTGCAACATCTCGCACCATGCCTCTCCAAAAGTACCGCTGCTGAAGACGATTTAACGTCTTGTGGAACCCCAAATGTGCAGCTGTCTCACAGTCATGAAATAACTTAAGCACTTCCTGCTTGAGAGAATGAGGAATTACCATCTTCCAATCCTCTTCTGATTCTGTGCGGTAAGGATCCCCATCCATTCGATAGAGGACATCATCTACAAGTGCATAATTTCGGTGAGTACCTCTGATTCTTGCTGCTTGCTCTTTGCAGGGGGGAACAGTTCCATGACTGAGGTACTCAATGATAGGCAACAGGTACCCATCCTTCTTTTGCTCCTCTTGAACAATATCTCGGCTTAAAAGGCGTGGAGGGTTCCCCTCCACTACGGTAGAGACAAGGACTGTTATGGCTTCTTCCGGTGGGAGCTGCAATTCAGGCAGCATCTTGTCATCTAGAGAACTATAATCAGAGCTGTCTTCCAGTACAGTGTTCCGAGACAGGGCATCTGATGCTTGATTTGAAGTTCCTGCACAGTGCTGCACTTCAAAATCAAATTCCTGAAGCTGTAAAGACCATCGTGCTAATTTACTGCTGGTATCTTTCATACTGGCTAGCCACTTCAGTGCACTGTTATCAGTGACTAGTGTAAAGCGACGTCCATCAAGGAAAGGACGAAACTTCTTTACAGCCCATACCACCGCTAGGCACTCCCTTTCAGTGGCATGGTAACACCGCTCTGTAGCATTGAGTGTCTTGCTTGCATACGTAATGATGCACTTTCTCTCCCCTTCCATCTGATAAAGGATTGCTCCTAGTCCTACACTACTGGCATCAGTTTGAAGGACAAAAGGCTTATGGAAGTTTGGATAGCTCAAATGCACAGCACTCTGTAGCTCTTCTTTAAGATGCTGGAAGGCTGCTTCTGCTTCTGTACTCCACTTCCAAGAGGTATTTTTCTTTAACAGTCTTGTCAGTGGCTCAGCAATGTCAGAGAGTCTCTCGATAAATCCTCCATACCAGTTACACATGCCCAAGTACTGTCGAATATGTTCTGGTTTGCTTGGTCTGGGATACTGATTCATTGCTTCCAACATTTTTGAGTCAGGGGCTACACCTTTGTCAGAAATAATGTGTCCTAGATATTTGAGTTCTTTCTGACCGAACACGCATTTCTCAAGCTTGCAGGTGAGTCCATGATCCTTGAGTCGCTGCAATACTTCAGTTAGATCTTGGAGATGCCGTTCCCAGCTTGACGAGAAGATGACAATGTCATCAAGATAAGCAAAGCAATTGCGATGGACTAGTCCCCGAAGTACCTCATTCATAAGCCTCTGGAACGTGGCTGGAGCATTCTTTAGCCCGAAAGGCATGACTTTGAACTGGTACAGTCCCATGTGTGTAATGAAAGCGGTCGCTTCCCGACTGTCTTGTGACATAGCTATCTGCCAATATCCACAGCGTAAGTCTAGAGTGCTGAAGTAGACTGCCCCATGAAGACTGTCAAGGACCTCCCGCATGTTCACCATAGGAAAGGCATCTGTTTGGGTTGCCTGATTAAGTCTCCTGTAGTCTACGCAGAAGCGATCACTGCCATCTTTCTTTTTAACGATGACTACAGGAGATGCCCAGGGTGACTTAGAGGGCTCAACCACACCTAACTTCAGCATTTCTTCAACTTGCTGCTGGATGGACATTCGCTTCTCTGGGCTGTATGGATAAGGTCTCTGCCGACAGGGTGGGGATCCATTTGTTGTAATATGGTGTTGAACAGTGTCACTTCTGCCCATATGGTCCCCTAAAACTTCTGAGAACCGTTGCAGTACATCCTGTAGCTGACTGTGCTTTTCCTTGGAGGATGAGCCTGTTGTGCTACTATTTTGCAAGGAGGTGGTTCCTTCCACTTCCAGAATTGGAGAATCACCCGCTGCCACAAGCACTGGAAGTTCTTGTGTCGTCTTGGTAGGTGGGATAGGCACCCCTTTGGCTGAGCTAGAATACCACACCTTCATGTGCTGGAGGTCTATTAACAATCCAGTTTCACGAATTAAGTCAACTCCAATGATCAGCTCTGTTGTGAGATAATCCATCACTAAAACCGTTCCCTCCCATAACCTTCCTACCATCTTCAGTCGAACCTTCAACAACCCCAAGGGTGAGCACTTGATGTCGGTAGCCAAGGTGACATCGTTCCCTTCCCACGCTGACAACATGTGGGGTGGCATGGAAAGTTTCCGCATTAGTTCACTGGACATCAAACATTTGGTCGCTCCAGAATCAACCAATGCCTGAGTCTTGTGGCCACCTACTTCTACCTCAAGGAGAGGCAGGCCTCCATATCTTGACCAAGCAGAGAGATTGGTGCCTTCGAATGAGTGCATGATTTCATGGACGTTTTGATCGTTGCTTGAGTGCTCAGATGTGTGCTGTAGGTCTTGGTGGGCAGAATACATTGCTGCCACGCCTTCTGCAGGAGCATGCTGTTCTAATAGGAAGGCCCCAGCTCCTGCTTCACGGCCTCCCCTCTGACGTTTCCCTGGTCCAGATGGTTGTCTGTGCCTGTAGAGATACCAGTAACAGCAGCAGTTACTTTATCAGGTGGGGTACGCTGGGACTTCCTCGGGCAGTTCCTCTGATAGTGTCCAAATTTATTGCATGACCTACACTGAACATCCATGCTGGACTGAGACTTTTCAGAGTAATATTTTTTTTGTTGGCCTTTCCCTTCAGGGGATTCCTGTCTGTCACTGGTGTTAGTAGTTTTGAATGCAAGGGGTTTTGACAAGGAGTTTTGCTGCCGTTTATACTCTCTCTCCTCCTTCAGGTCTTGTTGTAAGGTCTTGCCCCTCTGCACTAGCTGTTCAAGGGTGTTCAGTTCCATTGACCGCATTAAAACTTTGAGATCAGGATGCAGGAGACCAATAATATATTGAGTCACTTGCTCCTCAGAGCATTGTGGGTATATCTGAGAATGTAGTTCGTACTTTCTCCAGACAAATGCTTCTAGTGGCTCATCAGCGTGCTGGCGGACCTCCAGGTCCCTTTGTGTCTGTTCTCTGCTCATGAGACCTTCATGGTAGGTCAGAAACGCCTTCTTAAATTGTTCCCAGCTGCGAACCTGCTGCCGTTTATAACGCCACCATTGCTGTGCACTCCCTTTAAAATGGAAATCAGTCTGCATTAGCCACTGGTTCTCTGGAATACACTGTGCTTGGAAGTATCGTTCTAAAAGAGCAACAAACTCACGAGGTTTGGGGCCTCCCTTACTGCCATATTCAGGGGGCTGCATAACAGATGGAGGACGAAGCCATGGTGCAGGGCTTGCGCACCATGATGTGGATAGTGAAGACCTTTCATGTGATGGAGGTAAAGGGGTGCTGAATTGGAGCTCAGAAACTCTGGGGTTTAGTGCAGGAGAATCAGCTACAGCATTCTCAGTCTGAGACATTGTGGTCTGGGTGTGTCGTTTAGGCATGTCACCCCCACAAGCCATGGTCTCTTGAATGTGTCGGACCTCTAGGCGAAGGCTTCTCAGGTCCCCAATCACAGCAGAGTCAACCTTGCTTTGCAGGTTCTCTACCTTCTGGTTCAAAGCATCTACGTCCTGCTGTGTTCCCTGAAGACCTTTTTGCATGTAGCCTACGTCCGCTTGCATATTCTCCAAAGCAACATCATGCTTGGAAATAACACATTCACAAGATGCCATTTGGGCCATAAGATCATCTGTAGTCTTCCCAATGTCACTAACTTCTCTTCTAAGCACGTTTTGGAGGTCATTAAGGCCATTGGTAACCTTATGGAGATCGTTTTGCACTGACCCTAAATTCTTATTTATTTGTTGATTTTGGTTCTCCATTCTATCCAAAATACATTGCAGCATATCTTTGAAAAAAGAACAATTTGGTTCGTTTTCTTCATTGTAAGTATGCTTTTGCCCCTTTAAATTCGCAAGGGGGTCGGCTTCTCGTGCCTCATCTAACATTGCCAGTTCCAACTCAGCTGCTTTGCTTTCAATGACTTTGGGATTAGCTTGACAAGTAGTTGCTATACTGCCACCACCAGAGGTCGCTGCAGGCAGCAATTCCACTGTTCGCACACTAGCAACGTTTTCCATGGCTGAACCGGACGTATTCATGTCAGTTGAAATACAGGAAGTGTTTACTTCACAACACACGGTAAGAATTGGTTATTTTCTTATTTTTAACCAGCGGTTTTGTCCAGTGAAGCAAGCAAAGTTAGTTTTAATGAACAAACAAATGTATTTTTATATTATTTTCTTTTCTTGCTTCTCGCTTTTATTTTCTCAGATCGCTATTAAACGCAGGCCCCTCGTTTGGGCGCCAGTTGTAACCACACTTTTATTAAGGGTTCGTTTCTCAACACAAAAAGTTCTTCAGAGTCAATAATGGTTACTGTTTTATTTTTAAATAATCATATTGCATACAAAATCGACAGCCGGGTCTCCTTTCTATGTATGCTAACTGAATTCCAGAATGGGGTAATTGGTTCCTGCGTTTTATAGTAATCCCAGAAGAATGGTATTTAAGGACAACACGTCCTACCTAGGCTCAGTGGAATGGTGTTAGTCCCGAATCAGCGACAGCTCGCAAGCTTATAGTAGATGGGCAGTGTTAGCGATCTGCTCTCTGTTGTGTCTCAGTCCAAAGAGAGCGACTTCCTCCTCGCAGGCAGCTAAATGCTTTTAGAATTTCTCCCCCAGGGCGGGGCTTGCTAGCGAGCCCTCGCAAAGACTGGTCAATAGGGTGTGCCTATTACTGACGTGATCTACCCCCAATAACAGGAAATAATAAACTGCGTTACAGGTCTGCTTGTGAGTTTTGTAAATAAATGCCTGGCCGTTTAATAGAAGTTTCACGGTATGTGTTAATGTCCATTTAACTGCTGTTAAATACTTTTGTACATGTCCGGCTACAGAGATTAGCACTGTCTCTCAGAGCCGGCCTTAGGGCAAGGCAAGCAAGGTGACCGCCTAGGAGGGCCCCACCCCCAAATTGTGTATATGATGTCTTGAAATGAATCCCGATTCAGACTCTTCACAATAATCACCTCCAAAATATATTGATTTCTGCTGACCAATTTACTGTATGCACAGACTGACAAAGTGGATGTATTTCCTCATGTGTGTACTTGTTCTGCCATAACGCCATAACGGCCCTTTTATTGAAGGATGGGTCCTGATCATGACATGCTTTTATTAATTAGTAAAAGAAAATACTTTAAAAAAAAAAAAAAAAAAAACTCAAGCAAAAAAGTAAACCTACAAAAAGGACCCTTCAGTACGGCATTCACACAGCGATATTACAGGCTCAGCTGCAATTTGGCAGCATACCTCCATTTACATAGAAGGCAGATCATGCAGTGTTAAAACATGCTGCCGGTGTGTCACACTTCAAAAGAATATACTGTATGCTGCACACATTAAATAGGGATTCGTTTTTTAAAAAACAAAAACATTCTGTTCTTCAAATCTGCAAGAGCACAAAACATAAAGTCTACCGGTAACTCACATTTCAGTATGTTGCTTAGACAAGTTAAACTGATAGTTTGTTTCAAACTTTTTGTGCCAAGTAATCATACACATAAAACAGTAGGCTACAGTATTTTAATTAAAGAATAAACCATTTTAGCCAGAACTCTAACTTATTCTAATAAATTAAACTTTGTTTTATAATATAAAGCAGAAATGCTGTTAACATATGGTATTTTTAACAGTATTTGCGTTTTTATCATTTATATTCTGAGGTGAAATTAAATATTTAAGCTATTTATTACCCAACCTGTGACATAAAATATACAATATTGTAGCCTACGCTGGTCAGACAGTTGGTTTCGAACTTCAGCCCCGTGTCATCAGCTGCAGATGTGGGCAGGACCAGATTTCAGAACACGAAAAAATAAGGGGAGTTTTAGGACTGTACCAGTAACATCTATTACACACATTATAGGGTGTTACATACTGTCCTATATAAAATGTGGTGTCTGTTCACACTGAGAAAAATCTGCTTCACATCGGCACTGTGCCTCCACTGAACCACCTTGAGAGTGTCGCTGCATTTACCAGCATTTCCCATTGACACTGAAAGTGATTCCGCATCAGTGCCGCCACAGACACTGTGATTTGCTTCAGTGTAGACAAGTATGCAAAATGAACCTGGATGCTAATGTGGAGCCCTGCTATCTGTTCTCAGCCTCTCAGTCACATTGTGGCCATCACTCAGTGTAGAATGACAATGTCACAGCTAGTCAGTCACTCACCTGCTGGACTGCACTCTGAATGTGAGCTCTCGTCGTCCTGTCCACCTCCTTGCGTGCTGTTGGGAGAGCCTTCCTCTCCAGAGCCTTGCTTTCTCACATAGATTCTTTCCAGCACCACGCTACACTCCCGCAGGTGTACCGGACCCAGCTCAGTGGGGGCTGCTTTCAAGTCTTCGGATTCTTCCTTCCCTGGTTTCAAGAGTACCTCCTCTTTCAGGGGCTCCAGTTTAATACGCACCATTTCCAGCACCTCTTCTTTCATAGGAACTGGTTCTTCTGTCTGGGAGATCTCCAGTTCGTTGCGCTCAGCTTTAATTCCAGACACCACTGGCTTGATGCTGTCACAGGGCGTCTCACAGAGCTCCTGTTTAATGGGGAGGGAAGCCAGTCCAGTGAACTCCAGTCTAATGGGGACCAGTTCAAGTTTAGGGAGCTCCTCTTTAATCGGGACAGATTCCATCTTCACATTGTCCAAGGCATCAAACGTGGTTCTGCTTGGTAACTGTCAGAAAACAAAAGAAAAAAAGATTAAGGGCTGGTTTCATATCTGATTAGCACTAATCACCGTGTTTGTGGCGGCACTGATGTGGAATCACTTTCAGTGTCAATGGGACATGCTGGTAAAATGCAGAGACTCTTTATTCTGTCACTGACCCGTCTCTCGAGGTGGTTCAGTGGCGGCACAGTACCGGTTCTGAAGCAGATGTTTCTCAGTGTAAACTGCAATGCCACAACAGACACTGCATTTTACACAGAACAGTACGTAACACCCTATTATATTTGTAATGGACGTTAATGGTACAGTCCTAAAAAAACATTTTTTTGTGTTTTGAAATAGGGTTCAACCCATCTGCAGCAGGGAGCCGAAGTTCAAAACAAACAAACTGCAGTGTACAAAAATGAGGGTCGATAGAATAAAAGAAGTCATTTTTAAATTACTAAATGATGCTTTAATCATGTCAGACTTTGTGTAGATCAACTTATTTAAAAATGGATTGATTTGATCGATTGCTCAAAGTAGGTGTTAATCCCCAGGGATCCTAGAAATCTGTTTATAACAGAATACTGTGGAAAAATGCGCAATTTGCATTTTGGCAGAGAATTTGTATTTTTTACATTTTGTGAAGAATGCAAAGAACATCTATGAACCCCACCAACTGAATGAGTTGTAAATGTTTTAATGTAAGCACCAGTGACACTTCTGCAATGTGCACATCATCACCCTGTTGTGTTTGATCAACCGCTACACCTACACTCTACAAGAAGCCTGGGAAAGTACTGGATGCACTTCATTCATCCCGTGGGGATAAAATAAAATAAGGGTTTTGGAGGTTGCCTGTGCTTTGAAGTTTCGGTTAGGATTGTTAGGATTATGGTAAATTATAAAAAAAAAAAAATCATGTGATGAACGAATAGCAACTGCCCACCAGCATCGAGTATGTGAGACCTCAGCCCCCCTCAGGCAAAGTCAGCATTTTAAAAGGGGGCTCAACCCCCCCTGTGTTTTGAGACATGTCAGGGCATCCCTGCTGATCACAAATGAAAAGAAAAATGGTTTCACATTACTAGCGTGAAATACATTGAAAGCACTTAGATCAAAATACCTATACAGTTTGTATACACAGCAATGCAGTCGAATACATTTGCCTAGAGATTTATTGGTAGAGAACTTCTGACAGATATATCTTATAGTCAGTCTGACATACATAACCAACCCATAAATAATTCTTTAAAAAAGAAAATCTTATAACTGCTGTGACTACATTTTCACCATTCTGGTTGTGGTCACGTTCATGGGTTCTTTGTTAAAGATCACTTAACTCTGTTATTTTACGGTCAAAACTACAGATATATATCTATAGATAGATCTAGAGCTACAATCAGCAGAGTTCAAGTGAGATTTTGGTCCATCATCTTGGGTGATGATAAGAACACGAGAGAGTACACATAGTTCTATATATGTCTCTGGAGGGGTTCCAGTTTAGTAATACACACCATTTCCAGCACCTCTTCATTCACAGGAAGGGGTTCTTCTGTCTGGGAGATCTCCAATTCATTGCGCTCAGCTTTAATCCCAGACACCTCCGACTTGATGCTGTCAGATGGCATCTCACAGAGCTTCTGTTTAATGGGGAGGGAAGACAGTCCAGAGAACTCCAGTCTAATGGGGACCAGTTCAAGTTTAGGGAGCTCCTCTTTAATCGGGACTGATTCCATCTTTAAACTGTCGCAGTATCAAATGGGGTTCTGCTCGGTAGCTGCCAAAAATAAAAAAAAAGAAAGATTATAAGTCCTGTCAAAGAGGTTTAAGTGGGGGCTCCTGACAGGCACACCCAGTAAAAGCGCTCGCCCGAGTGCAGTGGATTTGTATTTCACTTTCAGACTCCAGAAACTTAAAAATACCAGAATTATTCTGATCTGACTCTTAAGGTGGATTTCACTTTTAAATCGCCACAAAACATGAAGATGTTTAGTTTAAATTACTGATTGCGCGTGCGTCTATTAAAAAACACTCCTGCAAATTCGGCGATTTTTCGGTTTAACCCTGAAGCAGAAATCGTGTTAACCATTGACACACACACACACACACACACACACACACACACACACACACACACACACACACACACACACACACACACACACACACACACACACACACACACATATATATTAAACATGGATTACATTGTCAATGTGTAGTTTATACTAACGTGATAATGTTTCAGAAAATGCGGAAACATTTGACTACATGATGTATTCACACACAAACAGGAAACAGGCTGCTCTCGTACAAGCAGTGTTATAAATTATGGGGTTTCCACAAACGATTAGACTCACACTGTGTATTACTTCTAAATGAACACACTTTATTGAAAATCACACATCCGGTACAACGAACTCCGCTCTTCCCAGAATCCCGCTCTCCAACATCTTCCTACCAGACCCCATCTCCCTGTAACAAAGGTTCCCACCGAGTAAGCGCTACAATTCATTGAATCACCAGACTGTTACATTTGCTTAGTTGCAGGTTAGTAATATTACGAAAGCACACAATTACTTTAATTGCTTGTTCTTATATCACTGACCAATATAAATCCAGGATTTTATGAAATGGTTAACAACTCACCCGCTACTAATCTTCAAAACTCAAACCCGCCGCAAATCTTGTGCTTTAAAATGATGCGTCTGGTTCAGTTGAGTTTTTGGAAACCAAGCTTGTTCTGGGGGCAGAACGAATGCTTTGCTTCTGATTGGTTACTTGCGACTCTAAAATGTTTAATGGAACATTTGATTGGCCAGATTATGTGACAAAAAGTTGGTGGGGAAAGACTGGGAAAAATTTAGGTGTGTCTGACTTTGCGGTTAGAACTACCCACTGAAATGCATAGAATTATATAAAATATTGTATAGAAGAACAGAGGCTGTATCAAACTACCGATATATATATATATTTTTTTTAATTTTGCAAGATTCGTACATATACAATATTTTAATACCAGTGTTTCCAAAGATGGTTTATTCAAGTTTTTCATGGCAATGCAGTGTTGGTGATACAGAATGAGACTTGAGTTTAAAATATGTCTGCCTTGAGCAAGTGCAGGTCTGTGTCCCTCCTGACCGAATCATCTGACGAGCATAAACAAATAACCACTAAACCTACTGCTGCCCCTCGTCAGCGGAGTCCAATGACACATCTAGCCCTTTATCATTCATTACACAATACAACTGAGATCGGCTGTTTTAATAACGGTGTGTGGATTTCATTTCTGCTTCTTTACGTGTTTGTTTTCCCTTCAGTATAATGTTTGCTTTTCAGGTTGTGTGTGTGTGTGTGTGTGTGCGTGTGTGTGTGTGTCGTTTTATGGCCGTGCATATGCGTTTCTTATTTTTTATTTGTTCTTACCCCGTGGTCAGTTTTGGTGTCGTTTAAATTTGGTATTTAGGCTACTGAAAGAACAATACAGACGAGAATCTTGTTTGAAGTTTGTCCGACCACCTGCAATTATCGAAATAAATAAAGTAATATGTAAATATTGGAATGAATAAATAAATACGTATGGGAATAAATACATTTATGTCGATATTTATGAATTCATTCATTCATTTTAAGCAATGCTTTTTTTCTCGTGTAGCACTATTCCGGTATTAGTTACTATGAAACATACTAAACCACCACAGCTTTCCGCTTACGGCCATACCACCTTGAGAACGCCCGATCTCGTCTGATCTCGGAAGCTAAGCAAGGTCGGGCCTGGTTAGTACTTGGATGGGAGACCGCCTGGGAATACCAGGTGCTGTAAGCTTTTCTACCTACAGCTTGAAAGGGGGCGCTATTTCCCCACATATTTCGAATAATATTCTCACACTTGCTCCAACTAGAAAAAAAATTACATTTTATTTTAACATTTAACATGAAACTTTTAAAATAAGTAAATGATATGAACTCAATCCATCCTGCCCTTTTCCCATGTGTGTGTTCGAGTTTGTTAAAACATAAAAAATTACATTATTTTTCAGTTTGATAAATAGATATTGTTGTTGAATTACGTGATTTCAAAGACATTGAGATTCAATGTATTATCAGTATATCAGCCTATATATGTACAGTAAAATGGTACATGCATATTTAAATATGCTTTTCTATTTTCTAGCTGCCATGAAAACTTACTGGTGTTCCTTAAAAAGAAAAAGCAACAAATCCAACATTTGGAACAGACGGCATCTTGAGGAGAGAAGAAGAAAGTCAATAAGAAATGTAAGTGGTTTTACTATACGGTTGCAATTAAGGACAAATATTTTAACACATTGAAATGGTCTTTGTTATTGTTAACTTTTTCTTAACTAAAATTTTGAAAGATAAAAGTCAAACCATGAGGTAAAATATTACGAATTAACAAATTGTCTTAAGAATTGTATAATTGTTGATGTAGACCTGACTTGGAACCTTAAAAGTTTTGCTGAATGTATCGGACACTACTTCAAAAATTCCACATTGTATTGGACAGGATTAAGCAATATGAAAATGTCAGACGCATGGAGAGGTGTCATTCAATAGTTGAAATGCTTTGTAAAAGAAAATGTCAAAATGAAATTTGTTTATTGCTAATTTCTCCAGAAACTACAACGTCGTCTCCAAGTCCTGTCAACAGCTGAGAACAGTAGTTAGGCCCAGGCGATGGGCATCACCAGCATTTAAAGAGGTGAAGAAACACCTTGACTTACAATCCAGGCCGAGAAGCCCACAGGCAAAACCACCCAAAAATTGGGTCATACTTAATTAGAGAGCATCCTGAATTTGAATCAGCCTGGATTACTCGGGAGAACTGAGCAGTATTCACTCAAATATGTCATGATAACAAAAAACTCCAAGTCCCATAAGCAAGTTGATAACTCCTCAGCTCCAAGCTAGTGCCACTGGAAGCAAACTCTGTCACTTGTTTCTCTAGATCTAACTCCGGACAATGCAAAATTGAAGAAACATGGCAGTTTGATTACAACATAATTTATCATTTTTTGTTGACCCTTGCAAGGTCATAGGTCGAAGGAGAAATAAAAAAAAAATAACAACCATAGTTTCTGCACTCAGCATGTCAGAAAAACCCCAGGTAATTTATTCTAGTAAAATCTGCACTGGTTGAGTTGGTATTGAATGACCCATATATTAACATGGTGTGCACCTCAAATAGATGGAAGATTGGGTGTTTTAGTTTTCTTTTTCTAACTTGGATTATAACTTATAATAATAAAAATGATGTTATCTCAATTTCAGACACATTTTTAAATGAGGAACTCAGAAGTCCCTGAATGAATTTTTATTTTTTATTCAGGATCAGCACATCAGCGTTATTAAAGTCAGTTTATTCTTTATTGTCTTGCCTCCTGTGTCATCCTTGTTACCCACCTGGTCTCCTTCATTCCTTATGTGTGCAGCAGCTCCCTGGCACACATGTCTCAACACTTATGGGCCAGTTCATTCTGAACAGGCAGATTTCTAATGCCCCTCCTAGAGAGCAGGAAAGCACTGAGAGGCTAAACATAAAACTACTGGAAGGATAATCTAACTGTACTGTGAGTCATCCAACCCTATCAAGTCCCACCTGTGTTCACAGCTCAGATCTCATAGAACTGTCTGTGACACTTATTGAAACACAAGTGCAGCGCTTAGAACACATATACAAATAGAACTAATCCACTCTTCTATTAAACTGTGAATTTAGTGTTTGATTGAATCCCTCTCTGGAAACAGGCAGCAGTGCCCTGCCAAGCTGCACACACTGCCATCACTCACACTGACCACAAGAGGGAGCCAGAGCACTACTGCTGCCCCATACTGTAACACAGTAATAAAACAATTGAAATAGGCAGCAGCAGTGAGCTCCCAAGTCAGTCCAGTTCTTCCGTTGTTAACACAAGGCTCCTCACACCCAGTAATCTAAACACTCCAGTGTGGTCTGTGTCTGGAGGAAGGAGCTGCTCACTGTGGTGTAGTTTACATGTATGTGTCACGGGTAGGGTGTCCACGGTAACCTGTATGATACCAAGAGATTTTGTCGACTACGCCACCTTGGGTTTGGGAAGGACAAGGACCTTTGTGGCCGAGAGGAAAAGGACCTTTTTGCCCCACGCGGCTTGGCAATTTTGAGTGAGTATTTAGGGTGCTGGCCTAAATCTTCTATGGCGCTGGTTTGTGGACTGACCACGACCTGCGTTCGGTTACCTGCTGGTGTGCCCTGAGGGCGATGCCTTAGGTCACCCAGTGGAGCTGTGGGGACTGGGACTGTTCGTGTGACAGTCCGAGTCTGGGGAGCTCGCCAGCGGCTCGACCTACCCCATGCAGAGGCAAGGGGAGGGAGCAATGCAGCCACCTGACTGGATGCCTCGCGTTCCTGGTGAGATCTTTGCAAAATCTCCTCCACTGCTGTCCCAAACGTATGACCTGGGGATATCGGCGCATCAAGCAGCGCAGCCTTATCCGCATCAGGTACCCTGGCTTGAGACAGCCATAGCTGCCTACGAGCCACCACTAAGCTAGCCAGGCTCCAGCCAAGGGCTTGCCCTTGGAGACCGGAGACTTGCAGCAGTGTGCTGGACAGGAGGCGCAGCTCCGTGGCCACAGGCCCGGGGAGTGGGGCTTCACGCAATACACCATCTAAATACGTGGTCAGCACACTAGCTGTATTAGCCAAGCGAGTTGCCTGCGCTTCTGCTGTGTAGGCTCGCTTCAAATGTGTCTCCGTCACCCTGCATTGGGGGTTCGGGCACGCCGGGTCTTTAATAAGACCACCCACTGGCGGGGCCTTAACCAAGGCTGCAATGGTGGAGTCTACCAGGAGGCGAGCGATGCGGCCTGCTTCAGCACACTGAGTCCCGCGGCCGGGTGGTCCCAGGAGGAGTGTGCCTGCTCCAAAAAATCTGGGAAGGCCGGGAACCTCTGGGGGCGGGGAGCCAGCACCTGCGTCCGGAAAACGGACCAGCATGGTTCTGATGCTGGCGTCCAAGGGAGCTGCAGGAAAGCTGCAGCACGTCCCACGAGTGCCGAAATGGAGCTGGACAGCGGGGTGGTACTGGCTTCTGAGACACTCTCAGAACCAGGCTCTTCTTCACCAGAGTCTCAACCAGCTCCACATAGTTTTCGGCCTTGTGATTGCCCAGGAAGCCCCGAACCACTGCGACAAAGCTGTTCCAAGCCGCTTTCTCCTTACTAGTGAGCTTCTTGGGGAATTCATTGCACTCCAGGATCTTCTTTATCTGTGGTCCGACGAAGACACCGGCTTTGACCTTTGCCTCAGACAGCTTAGGGAAGAAGTCTTGAAGGTATTTGAAGGCTGCCGACTCCTTATCTAGAGCTCTGACAAATTGTTTCATAAGGCCCAATTTGATGTGCAGTGGTGGCATCAGCACCTTCCGAGGGTCCACCAGTGGCTCCCACTTGACATTGTTCCTCCCCACAGAGAACTCGGTCCGCTGTGGCCAGTCCCGCCTGTAGTAGTGCGTCTTGGTGTCCTTGCTGTCCCAAAGGCAAAGATAGCAGGGAAACTTGGTAAAACCGCCTTGGAGACCCATCAGGAATGCCACCATTTTGAAGTCTCCTATGACCTTGATGCCATCTCAAAAAAATGCAGATATGTATCCACTTAGGCAGCTGGAACTAAACTGAACTGGTGGGCTTAAGGCCCCTGTATTTATACTACTATTTATATTACTGGAAAGTTCTAGAAAGTTCTAGAAGTTACTCCAAGTTTACTCAGCACTGAATCTATCTGGAATGTTCTGGAAAATAGGTCAATTTCAAAATATCACTGTCCTGGTCACAAAAGCAAAGTTTGTGGGGAATAATAGCCATTTTCTATACTGGGGCATAAGCAATTAGGAAATAACACTTACTACCCAGGAACCAAAAAAAATAAATAAATAAATAAATTGTTAGACGGTGTTATCATTGAATTTCTGCAAGTGTGTCACGTGATACTAGTTTCGTGTTGTTTGTATACTCTTGTATACAACAGCATTTATTTACTTTAACAACATAGAACAGCATAAACATTCTGCATGGACAGATGTGATCGCACAGTTTCGTTTTTCTAAAGCTGGTAAAGGATTTACTCGTGACTTAGGGCAGTACATGTGCTTATTAGAGTGACTGTATTTTGTTTATGACTGTAAGTCGCCCTGGATAAGGGCGTCTGCTAAGAAATAAACAAATAAATAAATAAATAAATAAATAAATAATAATAATAATAATAATAATAATAATAATAATAATAATGATAATAATAATAATACTTACAGCGCATCGACTCCAACAACACCGGTGTAAAAGAAACCCATGAGTGTGTGTGTGTGTGTAAACATGTGTTTGCCTCTGCAGAAATGCAGAAGTACAACTGCAATACGCAGGGAAATGCATAACCGTTATCTAAGAAAACAATGTGAAACAACTTATTTGGAATCAGGTTAACAACGCGAATGTAGATGCATTTATTGAAATGTTCTTTAATCAGCAACACTGTGCAGGGAATGCGACTCAGCAGTTTGGTGGTTAACACGCGCTCACAGACACGGCTCAGTGGTGGGCGGGTCTAATGTGTGCGCGCTCTTCTTTGCTGGCTTCTTTTTCAATCAGGTCCGGTCTGCGTGTATGTAATAGAACCTCAGCCCTCGTTTCAAGTATTGTGTTATTTTTATAATACGGATCTAGAATATGTCTGGAAGAGGCAAAGGTGGTAAAGGACTCGGGAAAGGAGGCGCCAAGCGGCATCGCAAAGTGCTCCGTGATAACATCCAGGGCATCACCAAGCCCGCTATCCGCCGCCTGGCTCGCCGCGGAGGAGTGAAGCGAATCTCCGGGCTGATCTATGAAGAGACCCGCGGGGTGTTGAAGGTTTTCCTGGAGAATGTGATCCGGGATGCCGTCACCTACACTGAGCACGCCAAGAGAAAGACCGTCACCGCTATGGATGTGGTGTACGCTCTGAAGCGTCAGGGTCGCACTCTGTACGGATTCGGAGGTTAAGGATATTCATCGGCTGCATTTGAACACAAAGGCTCTTTTCAGAGCCACCCACAATATCAAGCACGAGTTTAAATCCGTTTACTAATCATTCACTTTCTACAACCTCAGGAGATGCTCTTTGGGTTAGGGTGTTAGTTATAGATTTATGTATGTTGTTTATATATGTATCTGCGTAAACTCTGAATTCCAATGACGTGTGTATGTATAATATGCGTTTTGGGAGTTATTTTGTTTAAAGAAAGTCTGCATTAATAAAGTACGGATAATGTATTAACGAGCTAATTTAAGTAAGGTAGTATGTTGATGTAAACTAGGGAAAGAGGTATTGTTCTAAACTTGAACAGTCTTAAGCAAAAACACCGCTGCTTCACTTTAATATTAACAAACTGCTGATACCGCAGAACTAGCGGTGTGTTCACTGGAAACCCCTTCCAGCTCTCCTAACAGGAGGCTGCCTGTCACCGGGGGAATGCGCTGCTCAGATGCGCGGGATTATACAGCGGGGGTCGAGGCCGAGTGGGTAAGACGATGGACTGGGAATCCATTGGAGTCTCACCGCGCAGGTTCCAATCCTGCAGACAAAGTGTAAATATCCATTTTGTATTATTCCGTACCATTGTATAATCTCAATGAAACCATAGATAGGATGTCTATGAAGGTTTTCATGTCGGCAAAAATCTGAGCCTGTGTTACTGAACCTCATCCCGAGGATACTCGAGTTAAAACAGGCACGGTGGTCTAAAAATCTTCAGCGATATTTCGGTTATTTGTACTTTGGGGGGGGGATGTTTTAATCAAACTGTTTTATAATGTAAATAAATTATTGGAACATATAATTTAAATTGGTATCATTGCAGATATAACTACCTTTACACAATGTAAACAAACTGGACAGTCAACAATATCGACTTTCTAGTTAACTGGTGCCCAGAACTCTAAACTGTAAACTAAAACCTAGGAATTATAACAACTCGAACACGACTGTAGGGCAGTGTGGTTTTAAACACTTCTAAACGGTTACATTTTGTTACAGCTGTCTTCCAATTTAAAAATGCGCGCCAAGAGGAAACAAGACAAACCGCAGAAGAACAGCGCCAAACCAGAAACAGCGGGCAGGGAATGATACAACCAATCAGAGGCATGCAATAAGATTCTGCACGCCCTCATCCACTATGACGTCTTTTAACATTCTAACTAGTATTGCACCGTTCTGTCCAATCACGAATGAGCCGGTGTGTATAATAGCAGGAGAGCGGCCGCGCATTTATTGTTGTGATATTCTGAACTACAGTGAAGATGTCTGGAAGAGGAAAGACTGGCGGTAAAGCCCGTGCTAAAGCAAAGACTCGCTCCTCCAGGGCAGGATTGCAGTTCCCAGTCGGTCGTGTTCACAGGCTACTGCGGAAGGGAAACTATGCCCAGCGTGTGGGCGCTGGAGCCCCGGTCTATCTGGCCGCTGTGCTCGAGTACCTGACTGCTGAAATACTGGAACTGGCCGGGAACGCCGCCCGGGACAACAAGAAAACCAGAATCATCCCACGTCACCTGCAGCTCGCTGTCCGCAACGACGAGGAGCTCAACAAGCTGATGGGAGGCGTCACCATCGCTCAGGGTGGAGTGCTGCCCAACATCCAGGCCGTGCTGCTGCCCAAGAAAACCGAGAAGCCAGCCAAGAAATAAATCACTCGGACGCCGCTTTTACATCTTATAAACCCCCAAAGGCTCTTTTAAGAGCCACCCACTTTTCTATAAAAGCGCATCGAATCGGTTTATTTTTATTGTCTGAAAAATACTGAATGGTGAGAATTGAAGCAATAGTTAGTTTGTATTTGTGTGTGGCAGTGCAGCGCTGCCATGTCTGTTTGGAGCGATATCAAACACACGCCTCGCCTCAGCGCGTGTAGATCACGTTCCCACATTAATGCCACGTTCTTTACAAAGAGACAATCTGATACAATATCAATTGACTGCTTTACTTTGTTTTCGATCGAGCTACCTTGAAACATGCTTCCAGTTTGAAATCCACCCCCTCCCGTGTTTGTGTTTTATTGCGGGCATATGTATTTTCCGTGTTTTGTTTTTTGTTTGTTTGTTTTCAGTCTGATTATAGTTTTTGAATTGGGCTATTTTCTTTAGTGTTAAGGGTACATGCTTGGTTTATGTATTTTCTCTCGCCATAAATAACTATTGCTTGCCTATTGTTGAGCGTTTCTCCGTTACAATTTTGAACCCAGACTGCTTAATCTGAATGGAATGCATTTCTTATACTGGGGATAAGCAATGTTGTCCTGAATGACTGACTATACTGTATTTATTTAAAAAAGGCGCCAACAGCTCCGAAACAATAACTGCTTAACAGAATGCGCGCGCGCAGAATTCAAATGTTCCAATCAATCATTGAGAGTCTGGAATATAGCCAATGAGGAACAGAGACCCGCCCTTCAGATCTCATAGCCTATCAGAGTAGCTCAGTTCCTATATAGTCTCTGGTATCGGCTGCTTGTGCCATTTACAGTTTTTTTTAATACTGTGTAGTAGAGTTTGAAAATGGCAAGAACTAAGCAGACTGCGCGTAAGTCCACCGGTGGAAAGGCGCCCAGGAAACAGCTTGCTACCAAGGCTGCTCGAAAGAGCGCCCCCGCTACCGGCGGCGTGAAGAAACCTCACCGTTACAGACCTGGCACTGTGGCTCTGAGGGAGATCCGCCGTTATCAGAAATCCACCGAGTTGTTGATCCGCAAACTGCCCTTCCAGCGGCTCGTCTGAGAAATCGCTCAGGATTTCAAGACCGACCTGCGCTTCCAGAGCTCCGCTGTGATGGCGCTGCAGGAGGCTAGCGAGGCTTACCTGGTCGGGCTCTTTGAGGACACCAACCTGTGTGCCATTCACGCCAAGAGAGTCACCATCATGCCCAAAGACATCCAGCTGGCCCGCCGAATCCGAGGGGAACGCGCTTAAACTGCAAAACCCTTAAAATACAGCGAAACTCAAAGGCTCTTCTAAGAGCCACCCACTTCTCTGAAAGTGTTATATTCCAATTTTAAATAAACAGCTGTAGTTTACACGGTAAGTGTTATATGTGTAAGTTTCGCAATTGGAACATGTTAACATTATATTATGAGCGCGTTTCGCTTTTCCTTCCCAATGTTGTGTTTCTTTTAAACCATCAAATCTATAGATGGAAAGAGAGGCTACATTTTAGGCCAAAATAAAAATCTGATATCAGATATAAAAAAAATGCCTCGTTTATTATCGGCGGAATTTCGGGAGGTGAACCGGCTCGGAGTCGCTCAGCTTGTTCGGTGTGTAACAGGAACAGCTTCGAGTCTTTTCTCAGAATCAGTTTGTTCTGTTTCTGTTCTAGCATCTTGGCTGACAGCGATGTGGGGATGATGGGGTTTGTGCTTGGTGATGTTTTTTCAGTCGACAAGTTCAAACCAGTATTTATATCATATGTAAAATAGCAACATTAATAAAATTGAGTCAAATACATAAAAACAATCTCGCTGTACAGTACAGACCATCGTAAATCGAGTCTGTTTATTGCAGTTTCCCAGTATTGCAGATACAGCTGTCATTGATCTAATGTATAATGTGCACAATGTGATAGATTTTAATTGTAAGTCGCCCTGGTTAAGGGCGTCTGCTAAGAAATAATAATAAAAATAAAAGTATTGAACAATGTGACGTTTCCAAATCTAACACGAAATACTGTACAACTGCATTATGGCTTTTGATAGACTTTTACGACATCATTTCGTAGTTTATTTGATTACATGTCAAATAAAAGATCTAAATGAGGTTATTAATTATTTTAAAGGTGTTTCAATCATAGAATTCGAGATAATGCAACACCTTTGTCCACAGCTGTACCTGCGGGGCGGCGCCATGTTTCACCGTCTTGGACTGCTCGCCGAGGAGACCGGGCTGTTCCACCGAGAAGGCGGAACACGTTCCACGGCAGCACATTCCACACATCGCCCTGTGTTTACAAGGACAACCTGCTCTTTTAGAAAGATGTTTTGGCTCTGAAAAGAGCCTTTGGTTTCACTGTCGCATCATCGCTTTAACTGATCACTTCTTTTTAGGAGGCGCCTTCTTCGCTGCGGGTTTAGCTGCCTTGGTCACCTTTTTAGGTTTAGGCGCTGCCTTCGCTTTCTTCGGGCTCTTCTTCACGACCTTTTTAGGCTTGGCAGCCGCTTTCTTCGGGCTCTTGGGCGCCTTCTTTACAGCTTTCGGTTTCTTCGCTTTCGTAGGAGTCTTCTTGGGTGTCGCTGCTTTCTTTGCCGAAACCTTTTTCGTTGTTTTCTTGACAACCGCTTTCTTTGCCGCTGGTTTCTTTGGAGCTGCCTTCTTCTTGGCCGCCTTCTCCTTGGCTTCAGCTGCTTTTTTGTTGAGCTTGAAGGAGCCCGAGGCGCCGGTGCCCTTGGTCTGTAGCAGGGTCTCCTTGGTCACCAGGCTCTTGAGGGCTCTATTGACGAGGGAGTTGTTCTTCTCCACATCGTAGCCGCCGGCCTGCAGGATCTTCTTGAGCGCCGCCACAGACAGCCCGCTGCGCTCCTTGGAGGCAGACACAGCCTTGACGATGAGCTCCGACACGCTGGGACCCGATTTCTTGGGCTTTGCTGCGCTTTTCTTCTTGGGAGCTTTAGCCGGAGCAGGAGCGGCTGGTGCTGGAGCAGTTTCTGCCATTTCTAATATTTCAACACGGAGAAAACTCACACGTAATGCTGAACTGTTCTGCGAGTCACAGAATGCGAGCAGAAAGGCGGAGAGCGAAACTTATCCACACGATGAGAACCGTGTAGACTCAACTGACCCGCAGGCAACAGATTCATTATGAAAACGTCCTGTCTTGTGTTTTCACGCAGCACAAAATATACAATTTGATAATGAAATTGGAACAAATGTACACAAACAACCGGAGGTATCAAAACAGAAGGGTTGTGTTTACAATATAACGTATTCTTTAACCAGGACCATTACTGCGTTTTTAATTGAGGTGACCAAAACTGCACTATCCTCCAGCGAAACCAAACTGCTCGCTCTGTACTTCGCTAGATTTTTTTGAATATAAGATGACAATTGTATTATTTAAAGTAACTGTATGATTGGTTTCACAAACGAGAAAGCTAGGCAAACACAACTTAAGTTTGAAGCGTGAAGTTTGTAAAACTGGACATTTAATCACCTTTATGTGCGGTGCGGTTAATACACTGCATCACGTTCTGACGGATCATCCCCTTGTAATCGATTGGGAGAATTACTTTGTTGAATTGTATTTCTCTTCATCCCTGACCCACACTTGTTGCAACAATGTAAGTACCCTGGCATCAGCACAGCATTCTCTGAGTAGATTAAATATTTCATTAGTAGTGTATTTCATAGGCAATGCCACCTCTGCCTCCTGGTGAGGAAAAAAGGTTATTTTTCCACTGTGTGTTTGCCTGCAGAAATACATAACCATTATGTTGGAAAACAATGTGTAAAAACTTATTTGGAATCAGGTTAAAGGATATTTCCATAAATTCATTCACATTCGCGTTGTTAATCAGCAACACTATGCAGGGAATGCGAGTCAGCAGTTTGGTGGTTAACACGCGCTCACAGACACGGCTCAGTGGTGGGCGGGTCTAATGTGTGCGCGCTCTTCTTTGCTGGCTTCTTTTTCAATCAGGTCCGGTCTGCGTGTATGTATTAGAGCCTCAGCCCTCGTTTCAAGTATTGTATTATTTTCATAATACGGATCTACAGCATGTCTGGAAGAGGCAAAGGTGGTAAAGGACTCGGCAAAGGAGGCGCCAAGCGGCATCGCAAAGTGCTCCGTGATAACATCCAGGGCATCACCAAGCCCGCTATCCGCCGCCTGGCTCGCCGCGGAGGAGTGAAGCGAATTTCCGGGCTGATCTATGAAGAGACCCGCGGGGTGTTGAAGGTGTTCCTGGAGAATGTGATCCGGGATGCCGTCACCTACACTGAGCACGCCAAGAGAAAGACCGTCACCGCTATGGATGTGGTGTACGCTCTGAAGCGCCAGGGTCGCACTCTGTACGGATTCGGGGGTTAAAGATTTGGACACAAGGACACGAACACAAAGGCTCTTTTAAGAGCCGCCCACCTTTTCATTTAAAGAGTTTTCAATTCTGAAACAAGCTAAATTTTAGTACACCACTAAAATCTTCAAAAGAATAAAATCACATTTTTCAAAATGTTTTATACTGTTATCTCCCCAGTGTTTTCTTTGTTGTTTTAAAATGGCTATTTAGACCTATTTCACGCTGTGTAACGAGAGTATTTTAGGCTTAAA
Source organism: Acipenser ruthenus (assembly GCF_902713425.1). Taxonomy (NCBI): domain Eukaryota; kingdom Metazoa; phylum Chordata; class Actinopteri; order Acipenseriformes; family Acipenseridae; genus Acipenser; species Acipenser ruthenus. The sequence goes on from NW_026708301.1 coordinate 45,482, forward strand.
CTTAAGTGTTGGATTTTTAACTCTTTACACAGATCCAGAAAAAAATAAAATTAAAATAAGCATTTCAGTTAATAAATCAATAAAATCAATTAATTGAATGGAATTGTATTTTAAAAAGTGAACATTTTCGGTAATAATGAGAAAATACGAGCTCGGTTTTATCCGATTCCGTGCAGAATTAAAGTCAGATAAGAAATAAAACACTTAAAAAAAAAAAAAAAAAAGTCTTATCTAATTTTATTTTCAGTACATTTTGTAATCAGTATAATAAATTAAAAGCAGCAGATCCTGATTCAGCTTTGAGCTCCACGATGTCGTCTTTTCTGAATTTGAGTTGAAGTTTCGCCATTCAAGCTGCTGTGAAACAATCGGTACTCTGGGATGAGGAAGAAATCAAAGAGCATCAGCATTGATCGTGTGTTTCTACATTTAACGTGTTTAATGAGCACAAAAGGTGACGTGGGTTTGATTATTTATATTTCTATATTTAAGACGCATCGGGTGTGGATTTCAGTATTGCTGTATACCGAGTTCTTCATGTATTTAATAAATGAAAAACAAAAGACCTAAACTAACCGCTCAAGAAAAAAGGCGCCGAATTCAAACCTGAACTCGAGAGAGAAAAAAAAAAGAACTCAGCTCGCGGCAAAGTTACCACCCCCTCTGTTGCGTTTCCAGTGAACAACCAATCACATCGAAGTACTCCGTCACTCGGGAGCGTTGCTAGGTTACCAGGTCAACATTCTCACTCTAAAGGGTTGTTTAGTAATAATTTGCATACATACTGTATAAATACTGGGGCTCTGGGGGCTGGTTACTCATTCATCTTTCAAAAAGCATCAGAGAAGGAAAATGCCAGAACCGAAAGCTGCACCCGCGCCGAAGAAAGGCTCCAAGAAGGCTGTTGCCAAGACCCAGCCTAAGGGAGGGAAGAAGCGCAGAAAGACCAGGAAGGAGAGCTACGCGATCTACGTGTACAAAGTGCTGAAGCAGGTCCACCCCGACACCGGCATCTCTTCCAAGGCGATGGGCATCATGAACTCGTTCGTCAACGACATTTTCGAGCGCATCGCCGGTGAGTCGTCCCGCCTGGCTCACTACAACAAGCGCTCCACCATCACTTCCCGGGAGATCCAGACAGCCGTGCGCCTCCTGCTGCCCGGAGAGCTGGCCAAGCACGCCGTGTCTGAGGGCACCAAGGCCGTCACCAAGTACACCAGCTCCAAGTAAACCGCGACCGCCCCCGCTCCGTCTTTACAACACAAAGGCTCTTCTGAGAGCCACCCAAATACCGCAAAAAGAGTACAATTCTCATTTCAGTTCTCTGCACATTTTAAAATGGAAATGTTTAAGGTAAGGAGACTTACGTATTTATTTGGGAATGCATTTAGTTTTAGTTTCATAAACTTAAATGTTTATCGGGTTTTATGAATTGTATTTTTCTTGTAAAAATCGATTCGAATCTGTTTAATTTCGGCGGGAAAAATTAAATATGGATTGTTTCGACAAAACTGAATATTACAAGAAACATTACATTTGAGTTATAATAAGCGTTCTTAATTATTGAACAATCTGCTTTTGTTGGTATCTCATTTATTTCATGTATATCGCTGCCTCCACTGGCATGCATTCTGTTGTACTTTGCAATTCAAAGGTTTGGTTGTGCATTGTTTTAAATCGAGAGTAGAACCGAGGCCAGTTTGAATTTCAGTGTTTACATTCATATATCATGTTTGTTTTTTATTAACCCAGTGAAATACACCGCCCAACTATCAGTGTATTCATAAACCTTGATTTAAAAAAAATAACTGCTTGATAATGTTAGTTGTCCAGTTTGTTTACATGCTCTCCATTTGCAAGCAGCAGCGCTTGCTGGAGCATCTTGAGAAACGCAGCCGTCTGTTTAAGTGAGATAGAGAGATCTCAATGACACGACACGTGATCTTCGTTCTGTTTGCACCAAGATCACCTCGAACAACGAAATGGACCTGGATCAATATGGAGATCGGGAGATTCGCCTGTAACAGAACTCCCAGAGGCGATACTGCAGAACGTGTCTATTGCCATTGTGCTTTTTCTTTCTCCACTAGATGGCACTCTTCTCTCATTTGTAACGTCTTTATCTTTGGTTCATTATAAAGAAACTTCCTTGAAAGTGGGGATAAGCATAAGTTATTTTCAAATGTAATGTTTTTATTTAAGATCATCTAGTCCTGCGTAGTGCAAATCACATTACTATATTTTTATATCAGTCAAGGCCTATTTAAAGTGTTCTTAAATTGTTTTAACATTAGCAATGATCAATTTGAACAGAAGGAAAACAAGCTGGCAGAGGATGGTTTCGATCCATCGACCTCTGGGTTATGGGTCCAGCACGCTTCCGCTGCGCCACTCTGCTACAACTGCCTCATCACTGAATTACCAAGCAGCAGAAAAAAACTGAACTCATCGTTTTAACCAGTCACACGGCAGTGGCCGGGCCGAACCATGGAAACGTTGCAAATCAGAGATGATCCGTTTTCTTTTCTACCAAATACAGTATGCAAAGTATGCAACTTTTCTGCCCACTTTGATCACAGGCAGTTTTATCCCCCAGTTTCGGCTGCCAATTCCAATATTCTGTCTCTCTAAAGCATCTTAAATCGTGGAAAGCGCTCTTTGTTTAAAATTACACTGAAGACTTATTTTGTTCTTCCAGGCTTACAATTAGATATTTTGTTGCTTTTAAGTAGATTTTGTGAAGCGCATATGGGGCGCTATAGAAAATATATATGATTAATTAATTAATTAATTAATTGATTGATTGATTCATTGATTGAATGTTGGCCTGCGTTCGATCTGGCAGGTTTAATTTTTCAAAAGACAACGCCGAAGGGTCTGAAAATGACATTGTAATTATTTGAGATGATGCATGTAGACAATAATGTAAAAATGGTTGTTTTCGAATTTGTATCATTTAATTTCATTTTTCTTTTTAAATGTAGAGCTGTTTTATATTTATTAATGTATTATTATTAGGCTTGTAGTATTAATATTATTCATAATGTTCATTATTAACGTCGGTATTAAACACAGACAGATATGAGGTTCAGTCCAAACAGAGCGCCGAACTCAGCGAGGTCCAGCAGGGGACAGTAACTTCACACGGGGCCATTTCATCAACCATCAGCTTAGAAACACAAACAAGCAAATCATTATTATTCTCCATTTTTAAAAGTCGCTCAGCGCTCTCCTGTAGCAGAGCGTTAAGTCATTTAAATTCAGCTCCGTGTGCTTTCTGAGCGGCTCACTTACTTAACGCGCCTGAATGCATCGCATTGAACACAGCGCTGAAAGAGCCAACATGGCGAACTCTGGCATCCAGTTTCATAACCGCCTCCGACAGGGAGGCCAGCCAATCAGGCTCACATGCTGGGGATAGAGTGTTTCTACAGCCAATCAGGCTCACATGCTGGGGATAGAGTGTTTTTACAGCCAATAATACGCGATGGTTCCAACCAGACCCGCCTTCTGCTAGTGACGCTTTCATTTCAGTACAGGAAATAGAGAGGTTTGTTTTGTTCATGTGTGGAGAGGTGGCTGCAGTCAGTGATGATTTTACAACACGCTGTCTCCTGCTGTTTAAAGTATTTAGGCTGGGATGAAATGTTTTCTAATAATTAGTGATTTTTGTGTTTGTTTATTACCTGCACGGAGTTCCGTGAAAAGGAAAGCATCCCTTTTCTGTGTTGAATTTCACACACAGAGCGGAGCGCGTCAGTCGCAGCTACAGACAAGTCGAGCTTTTCAATGAGATGATTTACTGAGAAACAAACGCGTTGAAGCTCCAGCAGAGCTCTGCGCGATTCTGAAAGACCAAAGTAAAGTTACTCCTTGCAAAGCATGTTGTTTGTGTTCTTTCTTTATCACACCAGAAGAAGTGATGAATATATTTGAATGGGAAGGCTACAGTAAAAAATAAATATTACTAAATACAAACCGCAGCCGGTGTTTCTGTTTGAAAAGAGGATTCCGCTAGACCAGTGTGAAACTCAAACCAGTGAAGATGGACGCGTCAGCGTGTCCGTGTCGCTCTTTCAAGACGAGCTCGCCTCTACCATCGAGCACGCAGTGAAAGCGGCTCTACACACCGTCTTGTGCGCGATTACTAAAGCTGTCGTCAGCAAATTCACTGAATTCAGAGTGGAAATGTAACAAAAAGGAGAAAGAGAATGAAAGTCTGAAGCTGAGATTGGAAATATCAGAGAACGAGCTGAAAGCTGTGCGAGCGTGTATAAACGCTGCAGATGCAGACATTAAACAGCCTTTAATATTTCAAGGTAAGATTGATTTTATTGTGTGGTATTGCTTGGTCAATCCAGCACCTTAAACTACCTTCTGTTGGAAAGATCTTGGTTAGAATTTCTCTTCGGACACGTTTTAAAGTGTTTGATTATTATAAGCGTTGTTAATAACACAGTTCTGTCCTAATATTGGTTATAAGGAGTCTAATCAAGACATTGTATTATTTTATATATTTAAATAGGTAGTCTAGAAATTAATAAAGTACTAGATTGGTAAAGACAGCCATATCCTTTTACGATTTATATTAAAGGGTAAGCATTAAGCAATTATTATTATTATTTTATCTCACATGCATTGCATGTATTGCCATAAGAAACTCACGCTAAGTTTTAGAAATAAGAGAGAGTTTTGTTGAATGTGCTGAAATAGACCATTGGGTACTTTAGGTGACGTGTTCTTGGCCTGCTTGTCGGCCTTGATTAACACATATATACATGTATTAAAGTGTTAACGTTGATATCTGTTAAGACACTGGACTGCCCAGTGTGTCTTTAAGCTGGGGATATGAAGTAGCCTGTAGCTACTCTATCCAATATTTAACCACCACCCTCTTGCTCTGTATAAGATTGTTCACCTATCCTTAAAACAAAACCCTATTTCTATCTTTACATGCTCTATTCATTTGTACCCTTCCCTTGTGTTACCTCTCTCTCCAATTCTTCTTTCTTACTAATTTTGGTGAATAAACCGAGACCCTGAAAAGAACCCCAGACCCCGTGTGAGTGTGTTCAAAGAAAGAGAACAAAACACGAGGACCCTGGTAGAGGGGGGGGGGGGGGGGTTACATAATAATAATAATAATATTATAATAATAATAATAATAATAATAATAATAATAATACTTACAGCGCATCGACTCCAACAACACGGGTGTAAAAAAAAAAAAAAACATGAGTGTGTGTGCGTGTGTAAACATTTGTTTGCCTCTGCAGAAATACAACTGCAATACGCAGGGAAATGCATAACCATTATCTAAGAAAACAATGTGAAACAACTTATTTGGAATCAGGTTAACAACGCGAATGCAGATGCACGTATTGAACTGTTCTTTAATCAGCAACACTATGCAGGGAATGCGACTCAGCAGTTTGGTGGTTAACACGCGCTCACAGACACGACTCAATTGTGGGCGGGTCTAATGTGTGCGCGCTCTTCTTTGCTGGCTTATTTTTCAATCAGGTCCGGACCGGGGGAATGCGTTGCTCAGATGCGCGGGATTATACAGCGGGTGTCGAGGCCGAGTTGGTAACACGATGGACTGGGAATCCATTGGGGTCTCACCGCGCAGGTTCCAATCCTGCAGACAACGTGTAAATATTCATTTTGTATTATTCCGTGCCATTGTATATTCTCAATGAAACCATAGATAGGATGTCTATGAATGTTTTCATGTGGGCAAAAATCTGAGCCTGTGTTACTGAACCTCATCCCGAGGATACTCGGGTTAAAACAGGCACGGAGATCTAAAAATCTACAGCGATATTTCGGTTATTTGTACTTTGGGGGGGGGGGGGGGGGGATGTTTTAATCAAACTGTTTTATAATGTAAATAAATTATTGGAACATATAATTTAAATTGGTATCATTGCAGATATAACTGCCTTTACACAATGTAAACAAACTGGACAGTCAACAATATCGACTTTCTAGTTAACTGAAGTGCCCAGAACTCTAAACTGTAAACTAAAACCTAGGAATTATAACAACTCAAACACGACTGTAGGGCAGTGTGGTTTTAAACACTTCTAAACGGTTACATTTTGTTACAGCTGTCTTCCAATTTAAAAATGTGCGCCAAGAGGAAACAAGACAAACCGCAGCAGAACAGCGCCAAACCAGAAACAGCGGGCAGGGAATGATACAACCAATCAGAGGCATGCAATAAGATTCTGCACGCCCTCATCCACTATGACGTCTTTTAACATTCTAACTAGTATTGCACCGTTCTGTCCAATCACGAATGAGCCGGTGTGTATAATAGCAGGAGAGCGGCCGCGCATTTATTGTTGTGATATTCTGAACTACAGTGAAGATGTCTGGAAGAGGAAAGACTGGCGGTAAAGCCCGTGCTAAAGCAAAGACTCGCTCCTCCAGGGCAGGACTGCAGTTCCCAGTCGGTCGTGTTCACAGGCTACTGCGGAAGGGAAACTATGCCCAGCGTGTGGGCGCTGGAGCCCCGGTCTATCTGGCCGCTGTGCTCGAGTACCTGACTGCTGAAATCCTGGAGCTGGCCGGGAACGCCGCCCGGGACAACAAGAAAACCAGAATCATCCCGCGTCACCTGCAGCTCGCTGTCCGCAACGACGAGGAGCTCAACAAGCTGATGGGAGGCGTCACCATCGCTCAGGGCGGAGTGCTGCCCAACATCCAGGCCGTGCTGCTGCCCAAGAAAACCGAGAAGCCAGCCAAGAAATAAATCACTCGGACGCCGCTTTTACATCTTATAAACCCCCAAAGGCTCTTTTAAGAGCCACCCACTTTTCTATAAAAGCGCATCGAATCGGTTTATTTTTATTGTCTGAAAAATACCGACTGGTGAGAATTGAAGCAATAAATAGTTAGTTTGTATTTGTGTGTGGCAGTGCAGCGCTGCCATGTCTGTTTGGAGCGATATCAAACCCACGCCTCGCCTCAGCGCGTGTAGCTCACGTTCCCACATTAATGCCACGTTCTTTACAAAGAGACAATCTGATACAATATCAATTGACTGCTTTACTTTGTTTTCGATCGAGCTACCTTGAAACATGCTTCCAGTTGGAAATCCACCCCCTCCCGCGTTTGTGTTTTATTGCGGGGATATGTATTTTCCGTGTTTTGTTTTTTGTTTGTTTGTTTTCAGTCTGATTATAGTTTTTGAATTGGTCTATTTTCTTTAGTGTTAAGGGTACATGCTTGGTTTATGTATTTTCTCTCGCCATAAATAAGTATTGCTTGCCTATTGTTGAGCGTTTCTCCGTTACAATTTTGAACCCAGACTGCTTAATCTGAATGGAATGCATTTCTTATACTGGGGATAAGCAATGTTGTCCTGAATGACTATACTGTATTTATTTAAAAAAGGCGCCAACAGCTCCGAAACAATAACTGCTTAACAGAATGCGCGCGCGCAGAATTCAAATGTTCCAATCAATCATTGAGAGTCTGGAATATAGCCAATGAGGAACAGAGACCCGCCCTTCAGATCTCATAGCCTATCAGAGTAGCTCAGTTCCTATATAGTCTCTGGTATCGGCTGCTTGTGCCATTTACAGTTTTTTTTTAATACTGTGTAGTATAGTTTGAAAATGGCAAGAACTAAGCAGACTGCGCGTAAGTCCACCGGTGGAAAGGCGCCCAGGAAACAGCTTGCTACCAAGGCTGCTCGAAAGAGCGCCCCCGCTACCGGCGGCGTGAAGAAACCTCACCGTTACAGACCTGGCACTGTGGCTCTGAGGGAAATCCGCCGCTATCAGAAATCCACCGAGTTGTTGATCCGCAAACTGCCCTTCCAGCGGCTCGTCCGAGAAATCGCTCAGGATTTCAAGACCGACCTGCGCTTCCAGAGCTCCGCTGTGATGGCGCTGCAGGAGGCTAGCGAGGCTTACCTGGTCGGGCTCTTTGAGGACACCTACCTGTGTGCCATTCACGCCAAGAGAGTCACCATCATGCCCAAAGACATCCAGCTGGCCCGCCGAATCCGAGGAGAACGCGCTTAAACTGCAAAACCCTTAAAATACAGCGAAACTCAAAGGCTCTTCTAAGAGCCACCCACTTCTCTGAAAGTGTTATATTCCAATTTTAAATAAACAGCTGTAGTTTACACGGTAAGTGTTATATGTGTAAGTTTCGCAATTGGAACATGTTCACATTATATTAAGAGCGCTTTTCCTTCCCAACGTTGTGTTTCTTTTAAACCATCAAATCTATCTAGATGGAAAGAGAGGCTACATTTTAGGCCAAAATAAAAATCTGATATCAGATATAAAAAAATGCCTCGTTTATTATCGGCGGAATTCCGGGAGGTGAACCGGCTCGGACTCGCTCAGCTTGTTCGGTGTGTATCAGGAACAGCTTCGAGTCTTTTCTCAGAATCAGTTTGTTCTGTTTCTGTTCTAGCATCTTGGCTGACAGCGATGTGGGGATGATGGGGTTTGTGCTTGGTGATGTTTTTTCAGTCGACAAGTTCAAACCAGTATTTATATCATATGTAAAATAGCAACATTAATAAAATTGAGTCAAATACATAAAAACAATCTCGCTGTACAGTACAGACCATCGTAAATCGAGTCTGTTTATTGCAGTTTCCCAGTATTGCAGATACAGCTGTCATTGATCTAATGTATAATGTGTACAATGTGATAGATTTTAATTGTAAGTCGCCCTGGTTAAGGGCGTCTGCTAAGAAATAATAATAAAAATAAAAGTATTGAACAATGTGACGTTTCCAAATCTAACACGAAATACTGTACAACTGCATTATGGCTTTTGATACTTTTACGACATCATTTCGTAGTTTATTTGATTACATGTCAAATAAAAGATCTAAATGAGGTTATTAATTATTTTAAAGGTGTTTCAATCATAGAATTCGAGATAATGCAACACCTTTGTCCACAGCTGTACCGTCTTGGACTGCTCGCCGAGGAGACCGGGCTGTTCCACCGAGAAAGAGGAACACGTTCCACGGCAGCACATTCCACACATCGCCTTGTGTTTACAAGGACAATCTGCTCTTTTAGAAAGATGTTTTGGCTCTGAAAAGAGCCTTTGGGTTCACTGTCGCATCGTCGCTTTAACTGATCACTTCTTTTTAGGAGCCGCCTTCTTCGCTGCGGGTTTGGCAGCCTTGGTCACCTTTTTAGGTTTAGGCGCTGCCTTCGCTTTCTTCGGGCTCTTCTTCACGACCTTTTTAGGCTTGGCAGCCGCTTTCTTCGGGCTCTTGGGCGCCTTCTTTACAGCTTTCGGTTTCTTCGCTTTCGTAGGCGTCTTCTTGGGTGTCGCTGCTTTCTTTGCCGAAACCTTTTTCGTTGTTTTCTTGACAACCGCTTTCTTTGCCGCTGGTTTCTTTGGAGCTGCCTTCTTCTTGGCCGCCTTCTCCTTGGCTTCAGCTGCTTTTTTGTTGAGCTTGAAGGAGCCCGAGGCGCCGGTGCCCTTGGTCTGTAGCAGGGTCTCCTTGGTCACCAGGCTCTTGAGGGCTCTATTGACGAGGGAGTTGTTCTTCTCCACATCGTAGCCGCCGGCCTGCAGGATCTTCTTGAGCGCCGCCACAGACAGCCCGCTGCGCTCCTTGGAGGCAGACACAGCCTTGACGATGAGCTCCGACACACTGGGACCCGATTTCTTGGGCTTTGCCGCGGTCTTTTTCTTGAGAGCTTTAGCCGGAGCAGGAGCGGCTGGTGCTGGAGCAATTTCTGCCATTTCTAATATTTCAACACGGAGAAAACTCAAACTTAATACTAAACTGTTCTGTGTGTCACAGAATGTGAGCAGGAAGGCGGAGAGCGGAACTTATCCACACGATGAGAACCGTGTAGACTCAACTTACCCGCAGGCAACAGATTCATTATGAAAACGTCCTGTCTTGTGTTTTCACGCAGCACAAAATATACAATTTGACAGTGAAATTGGAACAAATGTACACAAACAACCGGGGGTATCAAAACAGAAGGGTTGTGTTTACAATATAACGTATTCTTTAACCAGGACCTTTACTGCATTTTTAATTGAGGTGACCAAAACTGCACTATCCTCCAGCGAAACCAAACTGCTCGCTCTGTACTTCGCTAGATTTTTTTGAATATAAGATGACAATTGTATTATTTAAAGTAACTGTATGATTGGTTTCACAAACGAGAAAGCTAGGCAAACACAACTTAAGTTTGAAGCGTGAAGTTTGTAAAACTGGACATTTAATCACCTTTATGTGCGGTGCGGTTAATACACTGCATCACGTTCTGCTGGATCATCCCCTTGTAATCGATTGGGAGAATTACTTTGTTGAATTGTATTTCTCTTCACCCCTGACCCACACTTGTTGCAACAATGTAAGTACCCTGGCATCAGCACAGCATTCTCTGAGTAGTTTAAATATTTCATTAGTAGTGTATTTCATAGGCAATGCCACCTCTGCCTCCTGGTGAGGAAAAAAGATTATTTTTCCACTGTGTATTTGCCTGCAGAAATACATAACCATTATGTTGGAAAACAATGTGTAAAAACTTATTTGGAATCAGGTTAAAGGACATTTCCATAAATTCATTCACATTCGCGTTGTTAATCAGCAACACTATGCAGGGAATGCGAGTCAGCAGTTTGGTGGTTAACACGCGCTCACAGACACGGCTCAGTGGTGGGCGGGTCTAATGTTTCCGCGCTCTTCTTTGCTGGCTTCTTTTTCAATCAGGTCCGGTCTGCGTGTATGTATTAGAGCCTCAGCCCTCGTTTCAAGTATTGTATTATTTTCATAATACGGATCTACAGCATGTCTGGAAGAGGCAAAGGTGGTAAAGGACTCGGCAAAGGAGGCGCCAAGCGGCATCGCAAAGTGCTCCGTGATAACATCCAGGGCATCACCAAGCCCGCTATCCGCCGCCTGGCTCGCCGCGGAGGAGTGAAGTGAATTTCCGGGCTGATCTATGAAGAGACCCGCGGGGTGCTGAAGGTTTTCCTGGAGAATGTGATCCGGGATGCCGTCACCTACACTGAGCACGCCAAGAGAAAGACCGTCACCGCTATGGATGTGGTGTACGCTCTGAAGCGCCAGGGTCGCACTCTGTACGGATTCGGGGGTTAAAGATTTGGACACAAGGACACGAACACAAAGGCTCTTTTAAGAGCCGCCCACCTTTTCATTTAAAGAGTTTTCAATTCTGAAACAAGCTAAATTTTAGTACACCACTAAAATCTTCAAAAGAATAAAATCACATTTTTCTAAATGTTTTATACTGTTATCTCCCCAGTGTTTTCTTTGTTGTTCTAAAATGGCTATTTAGACCTATTTCACGCTGTGTAACGAGAGTATTTTAGGCTTAAACTTAAGTGTTGGATTTTTAACTCTTGACACAAATCCAGAAAAAAATAAAATTAAAATAAGCATTTCAGTTAATAAATCAATAAAATCAATTAATTGAATGGAATTGTATTTTAAAAAGTGAACATTTTCAGTAATAATGAGAAAATACGAGCTCGGTTTTATCCGATTCCGTACAGAATTAAAGTCAGATAAGAAATAAAACACTTAAAAAAAAAAAAAAAAAAAAGTCTTATCTAATTTTATTTTCACTACATTTTGTAATCAGTATAATAAATTAAAAGCAGTAGATCCTGATTCAGCTTTGAGCTCCACGATGTCGTCTTTTCTGAATTTGAGTTGAAGTTTCGCCATTCAAGCTGCTGTGAAACAATCGAGACTCTGGGATGAGGAAGAAATCGAAAAGCATCAGCATTGATCGTGTGTTTCTACATTTAACGTGTTTAATGAGCACACAAAGTGGCGTGGGTTTGATTATTTATATTTCTATATTTAAGACGCATCGGGTGTTGATTTCAGTATTGCTGTTTACTGAGTTCTTCATGTATTTAATAAATGAAAAACAAAAGACCTAAACTAACCGCTCAAGAAAAAAAGGCGCCGAATTCAAACCTGAACTCGAGAGAGAGAAAAAAAAAAGATCTCAGCTCGCGGCAAAGTCACCACCCCCTCTGTTGCGTTTCCAGTGAACAACCAATCACATCGAAGTACTCCGTATACCGGGGGCGTTGCTAGGTTACCAGGTCAATATTCTCACTCTAAAGGGTTGTTTGGTAATAATTTGCATACATACTGTATAAATACTGGGGCTCTGGGGGCTGGTTACTCATTCATCTTTCAAAAAGCATCAGAGAAGGAAAATGCCAGAACCGAAAGCTGCACCCGCGCCGAAGAAAGGCTCCAAGAAGGCTGTTGCCAAGACCCAGCCTAAGGGAGGGAAGAAGCGCAGAAAGACCAGGAAGGAGAGCTACGCGATCTACGTGTACAAAGTGCTGAAGCAGGTCCACCCCGACACCGGCATCTCTTCCAAGGCGATGGGCATCATGAACTCGTTCGTCAACGACATTTTCGAGCGCATCGCCGGCGAATCGTGCCGCCTGGCTCACTACAACAAGCGCTCCACCATCACTTCCCGGGAGATCCAGACAGCCGTGCGCCTCCTGCTGCCCGGAGAGCTGGCCAAGCACGCCGTGTCTGAGGGCACCAAGGCCGTCACCAAGTACACCAGCTCCAAGTAAACCGAGACCGTCCCTGCTCCGTCTTTACAACACAAAGGCTCTTCTGAGAGCCACCCAAATACCGCAAAAAGAGTACAATTCTCATTTCAGTTCTCTGCACATTTTAAAATGGAAATGTTTAAGGTAAGGAGACTTACGTATTTAATTGGGAATACATGTAGTTTTAGTTTCATAAATTTAAATGTTTTTCGGGTTTTATGAATTTTATTTTTCTTGTAAAAATCGATTCGAATCTGTTTAATTTCGGCGGGAAAAATTGAATATGGCGACAAAACTGCGAATATTACAAGAAACATTACATTTGAGTTATAATAAGCGTTCTTAATTATTGAACAATATGTTTTTGTTGGTATCTCATTTATTTCATGTATATCGCTGCCTCCACTGGCATGCATTCTGTTGTACTTTGCAATTCAAAGGTTTGGTTGTGCATTGTTCTAAATTGAGAGTAGAACCGAGGCAGGTTTAAATTTCATTGTTTACATTCATATATTATGTTTGTTTTTTATTAACCCAGTGAAATACACCGCCCAACTATCTGTATTTATAAACCTTGATTTAAAAAAAATAACTGATTGATAATGTTAGTTGTTGTTATTATTATTATTATTATTATTATTATTATTATTATTATTTATTTCTTAGCAGACGCCCTTATCCAGGGCGACTTACAATTGTTACTTTTAAGTTTAGTTGTCCAGTTTGTTTACATGCTCTCCATTTGCAAGCAGCAGCGCTTGCTGGAGCATCTTGAGAAACGCAGCCGTCTGTTTAAGTGAGATAGAGAGATCTCAATGACACGACACGTGATCTTCGTTCTGTTTGCACCAAGATCACCTCGAACAACGAAATGGACCTGGATCAATATGGAGATGGAGAGATTCGCCTGTAACAGAACTCCCATAGGCTATACTGCAGAACGTACATTGTGCTTTTTCTTTCTCCACTAGATGGCACTCTTCTCTCATTTGTAACGTCTTTATCTTTGGTTCATTAATAAAGAAACAGATGCCACTCCTCCTTGTAAGTGGGGATAAGCACAGGTTATTTTCAAATGTAATGTCTTTATTTAAGCTCATCTAGTCCTGCGTAGTGCAAATCACATTACTATATTTTTTATATCAGTCAAGGCCTATTTAAAGTGATCTTAAATTGTTTTAACATTAGCATTGATCAATTTGAAATTTGCTTATTTATTTAAACAACTGAACAATTGTAGGCTTGATGGTTTCTGATTTTCTGCGTTTCTACCAGTATGAGATACGCACTCAAAATGTGTCCCCTTCCTTCAACAACCCCCGATTGAAGATTGAAGTGTCATCACTAGCAGCGAGCAGGTGCCCAAAAACAACACTCATTGTCAGCTTGGTGCTGAGAAGAAAACACTCCCATTCCTCCTGGTGGATACCGAGACCAATCCCTTCAAAACATGTTTCACTCTAGAAATGATCCTTGCAAATATAGTCTTCTCTTTTATTGGCAGACCGTCGCCCCCAGCTGGCAAGCTCTACTTCATATGATACAATGACTGGGCAACAACGAGGTGTTCCATTAACAATACAAACTAACTTGAGACAGCCAAGTCTAAAGCATACCTTAAGTTTGTCATGAGATACAAAAGCAAGTTTTGGCATTTTTGCATTGCCAATAAAAAAAAAAAAATCTATAGGACAATCTGAATTCATATCAATCTGTGATGTAGCCTATGAGAATCAGTGGCCCCATTCAAGGGGAATTAGCTCAAATGATAGAGCGCTCGCTTAGCGAGAAGTAGCGGGATCGATGCCCACATTCTCCAAATAGTTTTAATGTATCTGCGTATTTAGTCCCAACACATTATGGAGATAAATACAAAGTGTAACAATTCTTTGTAACAGAGACGCCCGCCCTACATGTGTATTTTAAAGCACAGTCTCCTAATTTGTAATATTCCCCCGACTGAAAACTGCAGTGCGCCCTCCATCGTATGCCTTCCGAGAAGCACAAAGGGAGATTTTTTTTAGCAATTGAAGTGTTTGTGTTAATTGATAATAAATATAAATGGTTTGAAGTTTGCTTTCATTTTTAACGTGTCTGTAATTAAATATGTTTTTGTGGTTCCCTTTTACCAATCATTGTACTGTATACTAACTATTGTTCTATGTCCATGATTTTGCTACATAGCTTCCTATATGGTCTAGTGGTTAGGATTCCTGGTTAACACCCAGGCGGCCCGGTATCGACTCCCGGTAAGGGAACGTCTTTGTTATTGTCATTTTGTTACAGAACTAAAGTGTGTAATGTGTTTTCATTATGATAATAAATCTACAGTTACTTGAAATATATATATATATATATATATATATATATATATATATATATATATATATATATATATATATATATATATATACAGAATGATGCAAATGTATTTGACTCTATTCACATACACTCACATTTTAAATCCTCTTGTTTCTAAGCGACAATGAATCTGGAATAACATTCTTAGGGTTCGTGTCATACGACTTTGTCTCATCAAAGCTGTTTCTGGTGACGTCCAGTGGATTATATTTGGAATCTTTGGTTCTGTCGTTAAGTATTTTCTCAAATAAGATGACAAATTAATAGCTCAGTTGGTTACAGTGAAAGTCAGCCCGGCTAGCTCAGTCGGTAAAGCATGAGACTCTTAATCTCAGGGTCGTGGGTTCGAGCTCCATGCTGTGCATCCTTTTTAAATACAAATTGAAGATGTTTCTTCGAGGCAACGGAGCAATGTCTGATTCTGTTCACATTGTATACAGTATTGCAACAAAATTACTTATTGGTCATTGTCAAGTAGCAATTGCTATTGTAAAATGCATGCATCGTTTATAGCTATAACGATACTGAAATAAATAATCTTACTTTTTTGGGTTGGCTTCAATCCGTTTCTTTTTTTACAATTGTCATTACATCTTTCATGGAGCAACAGTTGGTATGTGCGTAATAAACCCAATCGGGCCTTGATACAATAGACAACCCTAGTCTGTGCTGAAATAAATAATGCAGATTTTTACTGTAATGGCCGAGTTGTCTAAGGCGTCAGACTCAAGAACTCTGTGTTTCCAAAGAATTGTGTGTTCTGATATCCAAATGGAGATGTGGGTTTAAATCCCACTTCTGACAGTTTGATTTTTACTTATTTTTAAAATGAATAAATGTGTTTACTTTACTATAAAAGATTGTTTCAAGGAAATCAACAGCTGATACCAAACTCTTGTCAGCACTCAATACCATTTTAGAAGTTGATTTGCTATTTGTTTGGTTTCCACACTGTTTAGCTGTTCTTTTCCCACCCAGCTGTTATATTAATCAGGAAGGCTATTTCCGTGGCCAGCACGAAGCGCCAGCAAACAGAAGAGCCTCAACAAAAGAGCCGGGAGTCTAGCTGTGGGAGTCCAGCGAGGGGAGGCCTGCCTCGAGACGCTGTTCGAATAGATCCTAACCTAACAGCGCTCTGGATGATGCCATCTACTAGTCAGGTCTGTACCCTCCACCGCACCGCTCCCACTGTGCCTATTTGTCTTACCTGTCCTGCTATGACTGTCTCTCAATTCCCTGTTCTGTCCTCTCGTCCTCGTCCTCTGCCCTCTCTCCACTGCTGCTCCTCCAACCCCTCTAACCTCATCCCGCTGCCTCTCCCCCCTCCCGCACACTCTCTGGTGCACTCTGGAACTGTCACTCTTCTGCTAACAAAGCTGATTTCATCTCTGCCTTTGCCTCCCACCTCTCTCTCGATTTCCTTGCTCTCACTGAAACCTGGCTGTCCCCTGATAACACTGTAACTCCTGCTGCCCTGTCCTCTCTCTACGTCCTGTCCCATACCCCGCGTCTCCCTGGACAGGGAGGTGGGACTGGTATTCTCCTCTCACCCTCCTTACTCTTTTCGGTCCACTCCAACCTCTCCTCACTTGCCTTCAAACAACCCCCTATCACTCCCCTCCTTAAAAAACACCCTCGACCCCACCTCCCTCCAGAGCTACCATCCTGTCTCCCTCCTACCCTTCCTCTCCAAAACCCTCGAGCGGGCTGTACACCGCCAGCTCTCTGCTTTCCTGTCCAGCCACTCTCTGCTCAACCCTCTCCAATCTGGCTTCCGCTCTGCTCACTCCACTGAAACCGCCCTCCTGTCTGTCACCAACTCACTAAACTCTGCCTTAGCTGCCTCTCTGTCTTCTGTCCTAATTCTCCTCGACCTCTCTGCTGCCTTTGACACTGTCGATCACTCAATTCTACTATCCTCTCTCGCTGACCTGGGAATCTCTGGCACTGTTCTGGCCTGGTTCTCCCCTAACTCTCCAACTGCACTTACCAAGTAATAAAAGGTTTGAACACAAAACAGGACAAGGCACTTCACGCCAAAATAAAGAGACAAACAAAACGGACTATACAGTGCACGGACAGACACACAAACAAACACGGTGAGTTTTAAATAAACAAGTATTGTGCTGGTCCTACCAGCACGTAATAGCAATTGATATTTTAAAGTTATTCTCCTTCTCTCTCTCACCCGTTCTCCACTCTCGAACACCCAACCCTGAGTGAATGGTACGTGTCTCTATATATACTGTTGTGCTGGGATTGAATTACTAATTAATTTTTCACTTGAATCCCAGCACGTGAATTAATTCTGTGCAACCCCGTGCTCACATATTACATTTAACCAGCACGTGAAGTGATTTGTGCCCTCCTCGTGCCTAAATACAAATCTACCTTTTAAAATCACACGTGAAACACAGACCCGTTTATATCTCGTGTACCAATGACTATACACCAACATTAACACACGCATGCAACATACAACATATAACACACAAATGCACACAGGGGCAGGGCACATTGCCACAGACACTCACTTGCCGATTCTTCCTGAGCAACATATGAAGAATCCGACCCTTCCTCACCAACTACGCCACCCAGCTCCTGGTCCAGGCCCTGGTACTCTCCCGTCTAGACTACTGCAACTCCCTCCTGGCTGGCCTCCCTGCGTCCGCCACCTGTCCGCTCCAGCTCATCCAAAACTCTGCTGCTCACCTGGTGTTCTCTCTGCCTCGCTTCTCCTACGCAACCCCACTGCTCCGCTCACTCCAGTGGCTCCCAATCACCGCTCGCATCCAGTTCAAGACTCTTGTACTAGCCTACAGATGCCTTGACCAGACTGCACCCAGCTACCTCCAGACCCTCATCTCTCCCTACACCTCCACTCGACCTCTCCGCTCCTCCTGCACTAGATGACTGGCTCTACCTCCTCTACACTCCCCTGCCTCCATAACTCGCTCCTTCTCCACCCTCGCCCTGCAGTGGTGGAATGACCTTCCTACAGATGTCAGGACTGCCCAGTCCCTGACCACCTTCCGGTGCCTCCTCAAGACTCACCTCTTCAGACAGCACCTGTAGAACTCCTCTGTTTTTCCCTCTGGACACTTATCACTCTTCCTTAAATGTGCTTTACTTGCTCTTATCTGCCCCCTATTTTACTACATCTAATCCTGTACTTGAGAGTACTCTAATCTGTCAAGTGTTATTTAAACTATAGTATTTTGTATTTAATTATATCCTGATGTAACTATCACTGACACTGTTATCTGCTTCGTTATTGAATTGTATTTTGTCATACTTGTACTTGCTTGAACCAAAGTCATTGTATTTATCTTGCTCTTAATTGTATTAATACTGTACTGTGATTCTTGAAATGTATTTTGGTTTACGACTATAAGTCGCCCTGGATGCAGCAGCAAAGGTCATTCAAAATGATCTAGACAGCATTCAGAACTGGACAGACACATGGCAAATGACATTTAATAGAGAAAAGTGTAAGGTACTGCACACAGGCAATACATTTCTCCCCCCTTCCTTTCTATATTGGTTAATTGTAGGCTCTAGTATTTTTTTTAAACATCACTGAGACCCTTGTCCCTGTGCAACCACAATGTAGAAACATATAGAGAATGTATGTGAATGGACAATAAACATCACTGCTGTTTCTCTTAAAGCGTGTTTATTTATTTATAATACTGGAGCCTGTCTTAATACTGTATTACATTCTGAATATGAATATAGCTGAATTATTAATTGTAGATAATACTTAGAATACCAGATACATATTTAGCATTAAAAAGAGCAGTGTGCTATACTGTAATGATGCTCCAGTCAGTCTGCCCGGACTGCACCAGAACCATCTTGAAAACACGAAGCCTCCAATAAGCTAATTTGTAAAAGTTAGTAAAGAGTTGCGCTAATAATGAAGATAAATTTGAACTCCTAGCTGGAGCAACGAGAGAGGGCGAGAGGGCGGGGCAGAGAAGGAGGGGGAGACGCTGCTAGGCAACCGGCTCGTGAACATTCCACTCAGCTGAGCAGAGACCGTTAGGATTTAAAAATGCGAACGTTCCGAGCGGCGTTAGGCGCTTCGTTAAATTAACACACAGTTGCTGGCATTTTAATTTTGAAGATAACCATATTTTAAATACTCAAATAGCACAGTATTAAAAAAAATATACTTTACTTCAGTTCCAGACCGTTTTCCAACAAATTAAAAGAAGTGCATATTTATAATATGCATATTTGTTATGATATTAAGACTAAACAAATGTTCTACAGTTTGGTGTATAATTTATTTATTTATTTAATGTTGTAGTATTTCTTTTTTAATATTGTCTTGTTTTCACAAAATAACACCCATACATTATCAGTTCATCTGCTAGAGTAATCAAATCACAAATATTACTCTTCAGTAATTCATACACAGACATGCTGTGGTAACTTCAAGAAGTTAAAATGTAAGGCTGGATTCAAGTTTAACCAGATAAATAAGTAAATACATTAATAACGACATGAAACAAAAATATGTTTTGGTAGCTCATACGTAGGCCTATTTAAATTACAAAATGCGACCTGTTTTAGAAATTGATTGATATACTACCTGCCATTTAAATCTAAATTATATTTAAAACTGTTTGAGGGGCAGACTAGTATAGATGATTTCTAAAATCCATTAATATGTACACCACATTAGCACTCAGAGAAACATAGAAATTGATAATTTGTAAATAATTAGCTGTGGGATTATAATCAGAATTATGGATCATGGATTTTTGATTAAAATACACCCACATGTATTTCTGTTTCATGTCGTAATTTATTTATTAATTTCATTTTAACCTCTTGCTGGTGCCACGGCTTGTCTCTGTATCAATTCACTGATATTTGAGGTTTTGTTTAGTACACACTAGCAGGTGATCTGATAATCTTATTGATGTTATTTTGTGAAAACAATAACACGTTAATACTGTGCTACAAAAAATGACTCGACGTGTTCTAACGTGTGCGGGTGATGTCATGGGTTGTCATGGCAGCGTCGATCATCACGGGAGGGGTTATCAGTGGTTGTCGGAGAAACGCTGGAGTTCCGCTGGCTTCCGAGGTATCCAACCCGAATATCTAAATCAATACATTGACAACAAAGGAATGTGACATATAAACCTAATGACTACATTAATGAAGCAGTAATACACGACAGGGTGTGTGTGTTATCATGAGGTAATATCACCATGCCTTGGGTGCGTTGGGAGACACTAGACGAAGTCGAGTTCTTGAACCGCCCAGGAAGTGGTGATATATCTCATGATAACACACAGACCCTGGAGTGTATTATTGCTATTATTAAATGGGTCTAGGAGTGTGGTGTTGTTGACAAATGAAGACTTTAAACCTTATTTTAATAATTCACTGAGAGAAGTAGTTCTACAGTAACTAAAAATGGTTAGATTAACAATTAAATATTTGATTTTAAACTGTTTTGTATAATATTTTCTTTTTCGGGGCTTTGCTAATAGTTTCTTGTTTAGGCTTTGTAGATATTGAAGTGGATCATTGTTTCAACGTGTATGTCTGGGTTTTGTCCAGTAGATGGCGCTGCTGCTGCTGCTGTGATGTTTTGTTTAGCAGAATGCAGTTCACGTACCGTGTTACAAACGGTACGGCGCTGCACAGAGCGGTACAAACTGTGCAATTAAAATCTCCGGTAGTACTACAGACGGGCCGCCGATAATCATCTCTGATTAACCCAACATGAATATAAATACAAACCCAGTCTGTTTCAAAGAGCACTCAGAGTGATGGCGCCGGAGAGTCTGATAGCAGGTTTAATAATATGAATGTGGCTGCTCGAGTTTTGCATCAAACTCAGTGTCCTCTATATAGTATAAACACATTACACAAGGGGTTGCCAGCGGGTGTAGTGAATTCAGTTCCAATATCTCAGCTCTCTCATAGATATGTTAAAGCTCAAAGAATGGAACTTCTGGTTCAGACTGGTGCGCGGATCAAAAGATTCCCCGCATCGGGTGTACCGGTTTGTTACGGAACGTGTTTCGTAAAATGAGTTTATCCAGTAACAGACAATATAAACCACAGTCAAAACAAACATGAAGAGAACATGTTGCCAAGTAGTGGTTTGTTTAACCAGTAACTCAAATTACTTAAAAAAAACAAACAAAAAAAAACACAACCTCATTTCTATAGTGTTAAAACTGAAGAAGTTAAACTAATACCTTACTTGGAGCTCTCACCAGGGACCACTTTCAGTAAAAGACGTATTAATCTCAGTGAACAAAATGAATACAAACTTGTATTCATAACAAAAAAAAAAAAACCAAGCAATCAGACCATATAAATCTACACACTTTTTGTGATGCTAGAACAAGGTTTATATATATATATATATATATACATATATAAAGGAGTGTTGATAATTTCACCCTAAACTTGCATACTGAAAGCAGCATGTCAAAGCAAAAAGGAACATAAAAAGAGGGTTACAACTCAATGGAGAAGGAAAGTCTTTGCCCCCAGGTTCACTCAGTGAATTAATGAAGGGTCCTTGAATAACACACCATATTGAGAATGGCCTGATCAGGAAACAAGCAAAGCATTCAATGCAGTAAGAGGAGAGAATCCCATTAACATGGCCATTCCGACACTCACCAATATATAATCTATGTAGAATTAGTCAAGCACCCACCAAAAAAATAAAAACAACACACAATCCAAAAAAGTCTTTAAAAGCAAGATTTTTATTTATCAATACACACGTTTGGGCATTTTCCAAAAATATACAACTCCAGCTACAAAGACAACCACTGGACACACACCCATTGCAGCTCCCAGAAGGGACCACACATTGAATTGGCCTGCAAGAGAAGAAAGAAATAGTTAGTGGAATATAAAGAGATAGTTATATATTTCACTTGAACTGCAATTGTGTTCACATCATGCATATTACCGCTTCTAGGCATAAAGTGAAGGGATCCATCTCTCTTCAGCTCAATTGGGCCAGAAGACACCAATGCCTTTACTGCACCACCATCCATCCCTTCAGCACTGCGACCTACAGGAGGAATTAGGAGTCCATCAAAACAAATGGACAAAAATGCATGCAAAATGTCATCCCCCCCCCCCCCCCCTCTCAAGCAGAGCTCTTACCAAGCCTCTGTTTCCCTGGAATGCACCGTCTGCTACAGAGGCTGTCTGATGGCCGGTTTGAATCACATATCACAACACTGCAGTGGAAGTAAATCTGAAAGACAGCACACCTTGTCAAGTAAAACAAGCATCAATAGATCAGGCAGGACCATCATCCAATGAGGATTACTGAATTGAAAAACAAATATATTGCATCATAGTAAGTGTTTCTTGCAAATGTGCAGTTATAGGTTTTCATTCCAACTCACTAAAGATGTGAGCACAGTGACCATTTGCTGCTTGCAAAGCAATCCAAACCAAGCATTGTGGTATAAGATCCCCATATCAACACTCCACTTTACCTGTCCTTTCAGTGCATCCCGGCCGCTTGTGAAGGAAAACATTTTCACTTCAAACCTCTTCAGATGGGAAGGGAACAGCACTCTTGCATTGCTGGAGACTGGGTGAAAGATGGTCAAGTACTCATCTGCAGAGTTCTCACAGCTAGAAAGAGAAAGTAGGTCAGGAGCACATCAGCCACAACTCCAATTCATAGGTTTTGTAGCAGCAATATCATATTCCAGCATCTTACCTGTCCACAACAACATCCCACTTTGGAGAGCTATTCCTGTCAGCAGAATAGGTTGCCCAGCAGTTCTCCAAAAACAATTCAACCTGTGAATCCCTGCTGTACAGGAGCTCTACCTCAAAATACAAGGGTGTTCGCAAGTACTTCACAACAGGGTAATCCTGAGCTCCATAGAAGTCGTTGTAGGTTGAATCTGCAGAGATGCAAGGGAGAATTTTATAGGTGGAAACACGCTACTAGAGCATCTATATTATTTCAATTGCCAAGTCCTACCCAATGCAAGCTGCATGATGACCGCAAGGTCACCCAAGCCAGGCTGGACTACAGGTGCAGGATTATTCTGGTACAAGAACTGTACTACCTTGCTGTCATTGACCAGATAGTGACAGGCAACTCTCAACCTGGAAAGAAGAGATGGGGTTAGCAGAGTTTCAGCATCAACCACAAGGATACTCACTTTGATTGCAATCCTTACCGGTAAGATGTGAACAGCACTTCATTCTCATAAGTCAGGAGGTTGTTGTCAAACTGAAAGAGAAATCAAAGACCCAGGTTGCAATGAACTTGTAGATTTAGTATGGAGCTGCATACCAAGTTGCAGACTAGCTAATATGGTACTCTGGATCATCCCCAGCTGTGTACTAACCTAGTACCAATTTCACAATTTAAAAATAAAAAGCGTTGGTTATGAATATTGCAATTTCATAATTGAACACTTTTTCGGGACCTCATGATTGTTACAGTTAGTATGATACCTCAAGCCTGTCTACAGAAACTGCTAGACTAATATGGTATTGTTTTAGTAAACTCTAGGAGGGCAACAGCAGTTATTTTGGATTTGTTGCAAATACACATTTGAATACACAGCTGGTGACTCTTGAGCTGCAGTTGGTATCAACTCATGTATTAGTTTAGTCCCGGCCTCACCACGGGATCATCCCCAGTAAGTACGCTCTTTCCAGTTCACCGCTATTGACCCAAAGGTCTCTAGGCAGCACATGCAATGCCATAACCAAGAGTCATGTGTCACAACGCCTTTGTCAACTGGACAAGCAGTTCAATACAAAGGTGGCATCCTTCAGATGTCCACAATTCATGCAAGTAATTCAGCGGATAGAAACACAGGTCACCATGGCTCCCCAGACTGATCCAGGGGTGTTGGGGCCACCTTGTCAATATGTTGAACCTCCTCATAATATGGTTTTAAATGTGTCAATACTAACCCTTCTAGTTGTGCCACAGGAGTTGACATTGAAGTAGAAAACCGCATTGATAGCATCAGACTGAAGAGGCCGGCAACTTGGATCCCTCAGAGTTAGTTGACTTGGAGACAAGCTGGGGACAGATTCCACTTTCACAGCAAGAGCTGCCATAGTTCCATTGGTGAAGCAATCTGAAACACAGCATTTGGAACCAGGTTAAGGAAACAGATTATAGCTTCAATACCACTTCATGCAGCCTTTTTCCAATCTCAAAAGCAGCTATTCTAAAGAATGCTTTGTTCGCAGGAGAGTTACCAATCATCTTTGTAGGGAAACTGCAGGACAGGGAGAAGTCAGCCACCACAACCATGGTCCCAATATCCTTCAAGGTCAAGTCAAGCCTGCTTCTGATGCCTGAAGAACTGATCACCTACAGAGACAATACATCAGGTCAGTAATGTGTTGAACCCAAAACAGCTAACACACATTTTAAAGTTCCATCACTTACTTCATATGTGGCATCAACTGAATTGTATGGGACAGTCATCCAGAAATTGGTAGAGTTGGCATTATACTTGTACAGGGCAAGCAGACTTCCACCAAGTTCTCTTGAGGCCACAAAAGGAATCCAGTTGCGACCCATGTTGCCATATGTTACCATGGTATAGAATGCAGCACCATCACAGTAGCCAGTTACTGTAGGTGGAACTGCAAGAGGAATTGTCACGGCAATGGACTGGATTGGTTAGAAAAAGGTAGTTGTAGACCACAGTCAGGCACTTACTGATGTCTTTGAGAATGGCTTCGACTACAGCAGGATGAGTAAAGGGTGTATTCTCTGGCACTATTTTCAGCAAGTAGGTCAGGGGCAGAATGTAGGTTCTGGTGTCTGGAGGAGTTACCTGAAAGAGAAAGGGTTTGTAGTATTAAACCCAAAGTCAAACAGCAAGCAAAACGTCCACAGGAAGCAAGTGTTTTCAAAGGGCAATAGGATGGTTTAACAGGTGGGATGTTACCTTTTGCTTCACATTGGGGTCCTCAAATGGCACCTGGAGAGTGTAGGTCTTGGATCCATTGGGAAAGACATGCTCCTGGACATTATAACCTTTTAGGTTGGCTTCTGGCACAGTTAACGTCTCTGGTCCAACTATAATTTTGACCAGCTCCACATCAGGCAGGAATGTCCCCAGGGTCACATTGAACACTCTGGCTTTAGGAACAGTGTCTGAAATTAAAACATGCAGTTAAAATGAAGGATATGAAGTGGAGCACTGCAACAAATCCCTTTGATTTACTGCATGTGGACCGGTTCTACATACGGTTTGTGACAACTGGTGGCCGAGGCATGAAAGGAGTGGTTATTGGATGAAGTACTGTGTACTTGGTCTTCTCAGGCCCATCTTGCCAGGTATGCTCCAGCATTGGTTCAATAGAGTAAGAGATCACATAGGTGTTGTCCAATACATGGCTCTGAAAGCACAGAAGCATCTTAGGAAGAAAGCTTTAAAATGAGAAGGATTTAGAAGATGTTGAACTTCTACATACCTTGTAATATCCACCAACAGCTCCCACAGGAATTTTTACAGCGATTAGCTGGGGACTGACATCCAGTTTATAATCTCTACTATGAATCGTTGCAGGGTCAAGCTTGCGGCCATCAACTCCCATTTGGACATCAAGGGTAGTAATTTGTGGTGTCGGAACAAGAGGAGGCAGAACACGGGGAACATTCCATGTAATCATCTGTTCTGTGAAGGCTGTTCCATCTGACAGAAAAGAACACCATAGACTTGGTATAGAAAATTCATACTTAAACCTAGAATAGTTCTTGAGCACCGTTGCCCTCCATAAACTTACTCACCAGTAGGACATGTAACTGCAGTGTCCACCATCATGACCATCCATCTTTGCTTATAAAAGGTGGTTGATCTTAGCACAGCCATTGGTACAGTTTGGATCTGTTGGAGGGGAGGGGGAACTTTTACTAAAACAAAAGCAAGATTAAATCTACCTTCATAGTCTGGATATACTGTACTAGACAACAATGAAGCCTAGACTACTTACCACCTGAGGCTGGCTTTCTGTGGAGTTGTATGCAGCTCTAACCAGAATTCGAGTTGGTGTAGTGTTTATGCCATAGCCATTTGTCATGGCCTGAGCAACAGTCATAGTTGTCTTTCTATTTGCTGAGAGATGGAACACAATTTTCCAGATGCTGTTGTCAGCAGCAGTTGCCTAGCAAAGAAAAAAACCTCATTAGAATAAGGAGTTTGAACACAAAGCATCCCCAGTCTAAAGGATTTGTCACAAATGGCTTGTTTAATAAACAGGAACTAAAACTGAAAGGTGAAAGTTTAACAATGTATCACTCAAACTGTTCTATGTTCACCGGGCATCTCTAATAGAACAAAGTAAATCCTCAAATACAACTGCGTACAAAAGCCTATGTGAAAACATGTTGTCTGGATCCGATACAGGCAGAGTTTACAGCCATTCATTTGTACTGCATCAGTGTACCAAACTTTAGGACAATACCTGAAATTGCACCTATGCAGCAGTCCTCAAAAAGGTAAATCAGGACACATTTAGCATGAAGGGTTTATAACCCTGCACATATGAAGCCACTACCTCAGTGGTTGAAATACAAGGCTTACACCAACAAGAAAGGGTTAATTTCTCCAATCAATTTCTATCAAAGCAATCACAGAATACATGTATGCAAAGCCAATGCCTTAAATGTCACACAATTCCAATATGGCCACCCTCTTGGGAGACAGGTTAAAGTTAAGGGGGCCGTTAGATTTTGCTTCCTCTAGACGAGACAGTAGAGTAAACTTCAATAGGCAAGACCAAGGGGACATGAATGAAGAAAATGCAAAGTCACATGATTCTACCTCTGGGTACGCAAGGGACCAATCAGGATCATCTTGAACAAAGTTTGGCTCAATGAGTGGCACCCCTCTTCTCACAGAAACCTAAAGAGAATTCACATTAGTCATGAGTGAAGTACTTCTGCAGTGACAATTAAATACCCACACAACCCAACAAGTTATACTGAACAGCATTATCACATCCCGACAGCCCTTACCTCCATGTAGTTTCTTTCACACAGAATCTCCCTCTCCGCCCATGGAGAATAGTGGCATGTCATGCTCTGAACATAGGAGGAAGCTGAAGTCATAGCACTGTTTGAGAAGACACTGATTTGTACTGTCAGCTTGTACGTCTCATTCTGGAAACAAAGGCTAAAGTTAGTCCCAGCATGTCACCATTAGAAACAGGTTTACAAGAAATAAAATGATGACTCACTGTGTTCTGAACAAAGCAGCTCAGCACAGAAGCAAGGAACTTGGCATTTCCCAAGAAGTCAACGGTTAAGCTATATCCACACTGTGCAGCCAGTCTTGGAGAGAGGGATACAAGCACCCCCTTATTGTCTATGGGAAAAAATTCAGTTGGCCTTAAACTGTACACGTGATCAAGCAAGGTAGAGATATAACAAAGTGAACACCCCGACCGCCCCGTTCCATCTACTTATTGAAATTGTCATAACTATTCCATCTACTAAATGCAATTTTATAAAAACGATTCATACAAGTAGAATTATACGCCCATTTGGAACAGTGGGTTTAGTGTAAATGATGTCTATTTCTGCACACTTGCAGTCAACAAATCTGACTAAGGCTGTAGCAGCACAGGTCTACTTAGTGAGATCAGCAACATGCTTCTAAAACTAAGGCAAGAGCCTTTCATACCCTGCATCCTAAAAAAAACAAAGCCTGGTTGCTGTCATACAGCGCAGGAGTGCTCTGTATTTAATTCAGGTTATTACATTACGAGTCAACAGGCTTTGTACATCAAAAGCTTTCCATTCAAGAAAAATGATCACTCACCAATCACATTGATGCGAAAATACTTTCCAACAAAAGACTTCTCCAACATCATCATCATAACACTCCCTTGACATTCTGTCCTCACCGAGCCTGTAGAAGACAACGATACTTGAAAACACACAACCGGCAAATAAACAGGAAGCTGAAAGCTGTTGTGCTGAAGCGACCGTTATCGTACCTAGAGGGGCACAAACTTGCGTCCAAACTTCTGTGACTAACACTGCTAATAGCAATGTTATTCTGCATTGGAAAAAAAAAACGCAAGTGAGAAACACACAATAAAATGAACGTTTCTAAAGTAGAGAAAAGATCAACAATTACCCAAATCTAAGACAACACGGCATCATTAAATCCAAGGCAGCCCCGACCGTGAACTTTCACCGTTATAAAGAAACAATAATAAAAACAAACCCGTCAGTAGCTGAGTTTGGGGTTCCTTAGAGTGCAATGGGGTTATAAAGAGGTTCAGGTGCTAATGGGATCTAATTAGCTGCAATTGATGCACGCACCTCTTTCATATTAGTCCTCTAATTTGCAATCAGTACGTTAATTAAAACTGATAATAATAATAATAATAATAATAATAATAATAATAATAATAATAATAATAATAATAATAATAATAATAATAATAATAATACTTTTTAAATTATATTACAACCCATTTAGAAGATTGTACTTTGAATTGAAGTTTGGCAGAAGTACGTGCAGATCAAACTGGACTGTCACCTACAAGGACTGTCTGATTAAAGGCTCAGCTATGGAGGCATGTAGTAAACAAACCCCAATGAATAATAAAAAGCAGGCCGCGCAAATGAAGAAACACATTTATATCATGCAGGAATCCAGGCAGATGTGTTGCCTGCGCCAGTGTGAGGGGACGAGAATGACAGCTCGAGTTCTGATGTGAACATCCACAAGTCAATTACACATTTTTACAATTTCACCAGACTGATAGGTAGGCTAAGCAGACATTAATGTAAACAATTTATTTGAGGCCACTTGATTTAAGAAACAGTGCAAAGCATCTCTTTCGCATGTCAGATTTGCCATGACAGGGGCAGTCCCGGGGAATAGAATGACCAAGTGACAAATGGAAAGCACAGCGCTTAACCTGAAATACAACGCGCAGAATTGATTTAGAACAGACTAAACACAAATCGGATGGCGTGCTGGAAATTTGAATTGTAATCAATTTATTTAAGATTTCAAGTTCCCATTTCAATTTTTGAGCTTAATTACATTCATTATTTTATGTATAATTCATTCAATTAGTGTGTTGAGCATTTTCAATTTGGCATTTTATCTTCGAGTGTTGTGCTTTGTCTATTTGACAGCTGTTATTTCAATTCAAATGTTGAACTTTGTCGTTGATGTTTGACGCTCTGGCTTTTGAAGTTCACATTTTTGTTACATTCCACCTCTCATAGGTTTGAACACAAACGGGTTTATTTGTGAAATTGTCACATTGTTTATAGTGTATCCAGCGATCATCTGAACTAACTGGTTCAGTGGTGTGTTCCCGTGAATAGACAGCACATGTCTGAGGGGGGGGGGGTGTTCTGTTCAGCTGTGCATTTCTGTGCGCTCCCCAGCCCGGCCAGCTCTCCCTCACACCCGATCTGCAATCTTGGGAATATCTTGGTAGCTTTGACCAATCATAGCCCGTGTCACTACCAAGGAGCGAGCCAATCAGATTTCGCAGAGCTACCACGAATGAAGTGACGGAATTATCCAATCAGATCTCGTAGAACTCCCAGGAATCCTGCGCGTTCTCAACGGCGGGAGATTATTGAATCGTGAAGACTTTTGGTTTATTTCGAAATACAATCATCTGAAGGGAAGAATTTTATTACAGTATTATTTTAATTGTCACTAGTACTGTACGTATAGTCACCAAAAATTAAAAAAAATGGCAATAATAATATATGTTCGTATTGACATTTTTACAATAGGTGTCAGTTCTGAGTGTTAAAAAAATGTAATATTTACAACAGCTAGAAACTTGTTTGAGGGACTGTTTTATCCAAAGCGCAATTATATTTAATACATTTCTCCGTTATAATGTTACTGTAATACTTGTATCCGGGACAACAGAAATCGTACCATGGTAAAATAAATAGTACCATATAGTACCGTGGTGTAGTGTTGCATTATACTGTAGATACCAGGATACTTCTTAGAAATAAAAAGGACAATCATATTATCATGATGGTACTGCATTATAGTACCAGAATAGTGCATTGTACATTGATAGTATCGGATACATTGTGTTTTTCTATCATTTATTTTTAATTATGTATCCATGAACGTTATAGTACTGTATTTAACTTCAGGTTTTTAAGTCTAATTTAGTTTCATTGAAAAATGATCTTGTTTTGAAAGCAATACTTAAAAAATGTGAACATGGATACTCCATGCTTTTTAAAAAAAATAATCTCTCTTTTTCAACAGTAAGTCCCTTTTGTCATTGTATAGTAGTGTTTATTTGTTTTCACCCAGTGAACCCCTTTTTGATTTCTTGTTGTTTTGTGTAGAAACCTTTTATTTGGCCATTGTGACTATTTTGTGTTTAGGCTATTTGTTTAATTGAAGTCTTTTGTTTAACTGCAACCTTGCTATTTTGTCACAAATGTTCTTTTTTCAGGTTCAGATGGAACCCTTGTTTAGAAGAAAGGCTGATGGCAGACTCAGCCTGACTGATACAAAGTAATCTATAAGCTGGTATCGCC
>NW_026708302.1:0-65000 GCF_902713425.1 Acipenser ruthenus
CTGTTTCAATCACGCACTCCTGGGTTGATTAATCACCCTGGTGCCCTGGTTACAGCCTCAGCTGTGTGTTACATTACAGAACATTATGCTGTATTAGATTACATCCAATTCCAGCGCATTATATCACATTATATTATTACATTACATTCTAAGGGGGCAGTGCGGTCCAGTGGTTAAAGTCCAGGGCTTGTAACCAGAAGGTCACGGGTTCAAATCCCACCTCTGCCACTGACTGATCCTCTGCGTGTGACCCTGAGCAAGTCACTTAACCTCCTTGTGCTCCAGCCTGTGGATCAGATATTAAATCAATGTCCTACTGTAAGTGAATCATGGAGAGGTCTGGTAAAGCATAGGGAAGCATTGTAAAGCACAGAGAGGTCTGGTAAAGCATAGGGAAGCATTGTAAAGCACAGAGAGGTCTGGTAAAGCATAGGGAAGCATTGTAAAGCACAGAGAGGTCTGGTAAAGCATAGGGAAGCATTGTAAAGCACAGAGAGGTGTGGTAAAGCATAGGGAAGCATTGTAAAGCACAGAGAGGTGTGGTAAAGCACAGGGAAGCATTGTAAAGCACAGAGAGGTCTGGTAAAGCACAGGGAAGCATTGTAAAGCACAGAGAGGTCTGGTAAAGCATAGGGAAGCATTGTAAAGCACAGAGAGGTCTGGTAAAGCATAGGGAAGCATTGTAAAGCACAGAGAGGTCTGGTAAAGCATAGGGAAGCATTGTAAAGCACAGAGAGGTCTGGTAAAGCATAGGGAAGCATTGTAAAGCACAGAGAGGTGTGGTAAAGCATAGGGAAGCATTGTAAAGCACAGAGAGGTGTGGTAAAGCACAGGGAAGCATTGTAAAGCACAGAGAGGTCTGGTAAAGCATAGGGAAGCATTGTAAAGCACAGAGAGGAGTGCTAAAGCATATAAAAAAAAACATGGTAAACTAATACTTTTATAATATAAAAGTGTCTGATATTAAACAGGGGGGAGATGGTGAACGTAAATTGCCTGTGGTGGTTTTCAAATGCTGCCCCCTCTGGTGGTTGGAAGTGGTACTGCAGCTGGAAGTGTCCTCTGAGCGCCTCAAGGGGCAGCAGACTGTCAATAACAGAACAGACTGCAGCTCGTCCCTGAGAGAGAGAGAGAGAGAGAGAGGGAGCAGAAAGAGATTAATGTACCTGCTATTGAAACTGAGTCAAAGAGAGAGAGAGGGAGGGGAGGAGAGGAGAGGGAGGACAGAGAGAGAGAGGGAAGGAGGGAGGAGAGAGATTAATATACCTGCTGTTGAGACTCTGAGTCACACTGCCTGTGTCCTCTCCTCTCTCAGGAGTTCCTGTATGAGATTGAGACTCTGAGTCACACTGCCTGTCTCCTCTCCTCTCTCAGGAGTTCCTGTATGAGATTGAGACTCTGAGTCACACTGCCTGTCTCCTCTCCTCTCTCAGGAGTTCCTGTATGAGATTGAGACTCTGAGTCACACTGCCTGTCTCCTCTCCTCTCTCAGGAGTTCCTGTATGAGATTGAGACTCTGAGTCACGCTGCCTGTGTCCTCTCCTCTCTCAGGAGTTCCTGTATGAGATTGAGACTCTGAGTAACTCTGCCTGTCTCCTCTCCTCTCTCAGGAGTTCCTGTATGAGATTGCTCACGAGGATCTTGCTAAGAAGACTCTGGACATCTCCGTGTGGGACTATGACCTGGGCATGAGCAACGACTTCATTGGTCAGTGACTGCAATCGCTGCTTATAACAATCACGCAGCTGCTTATAACAATCACACAACTGCTTATAACAATCACGCAGCTGCTTATAACAATCACACCTCTGCTTATAACAATCACGCAGTTGCTTATAACAATCACACAGCTGCTTATAACAATCACACCTATGCTTATAACAATCACACAGCTGCTTATAACAATCACACAACTGCTTATAACAATCACACCTCTGCTTATAACAATCACACAGCTGCTTATAACAATCACACCGCTGCTTATAACAATCACACAGCTGCTTATAACACACACCACTGCTTATAACAATCACACAACTGCTTATAACAATCACACCTCTGCTTATAACAATCACACAGCTGCTTATAACAATCACACCGCTGCTGTTGTTTACTTTCTGAGATTTTTCTGTGATTTCTCTGTGATTTGCCCTGCGGTCTCTCTGCTTGCCCTGTGATCTCTCTGCTTGCCCCCTGGTCTCTCTGCTTGCCCTGCGATCTCTCTGCTTGCCCCCTGGTCTCTCTGCTTGCCCTGCGGTCTCTCTGCTTGCCCTGCGGTCTCTCTGCTTGCCCTGTGATCTCTCTGCTTGCCCCTGGTCTCTCTGATTCCTGTGCTGTCTCTCCAGGCGGGGTGCAGCTGGGGATCAGCTCCAAGGGGGAGCGCCTGAGACACTGGTTCGAGTGTCTGAAGAACAAGGACAAGCGTGTGGAGTCCTGGCACACACTGATCAACCAGAACCCTGAGCTGAGCGACTGATCAATACACTCGATCAATCAATACCCGAACCAAGACATCGAACTAATACATCATAACAAACAAGGGACTCCTGTCAGTGACCTGAGAATACAGCACTGTGATCAATACACTGATCAGGGACTGAAGCAACACTTAATAACAGCGATCAATCACTGAACCAATACTGCGATCAGTAATCAATACTGGAAGGAATAACCAAGACTGCGATCAATCACTGAATCAATAAGTGGAACCTCTATGAAGCTGAAGCACAGAGGAATCAGAAAAAAAAACTGGACATTAAAAAATGACTTTCCCTTTAAGACAGGGAGCCGAGAGAGGTGAGGAGAGAAAGGACTTCCCCTTTAAGACACGGCGCTGAGAGAGAGGCGGGAGCGAGGCAGATTTCACAGCAACGCTGAGGCAAAACCAGCCTTCCCTTTAACACAGCGCTTCCACGGCAACGCAGAGGCAAAACCAGCCTTCCCTTTAACACAGCGCTTCCACAGCAACGCAGAGGCAAAACCAGCCTTCCCTTTAACACAGCGCTTCCACAGCAACGCAGAGGCAAAACCAGCCTTCCCTTTAACACAGCGCTTCCACGGCAACGCAGAGGCAAAACCAGCCTTCCCTTTAACACAGCGCTTCCACAGCAACGCAGCAGCAAAACCAGCCTTCCCTTTAACACAGCGCTTCCACAGCAACACAGAGGCAAAACCAGCCTTCCCTTTAACACAGCGCTTCCACAGCAACACAGAGGCAAAACCAGCCTTCCCTTTAACACAGCGCTTCCACAGCAACACAGAGGCAAAACCAGCCTTCCCTTTAACACAGCTCTTCCACGGCAACACTGCGGCAAAACCAGCCTTCCCTTTAACACCCATGAACTTGGAGAAAAAAATCTGCTCAACAAAATTGCTTAATATGTGTCTGTCTGTGTGTCTGTCTGTGTCTCTGTCTGTCTCTCTCTCTCTCTCTCCTCTCTCTCTCTCTCTCCTCTCTCTCTCTCCCTCTCCCTCTCTCCTCTCTCTCTCTCTCTCTCTCTCTCCCTCTCCCTCTCTCTCTCTCTCTCGCTCTCTCTCTCTCTCTCCCTCTCCCTCCCTCTCTCCCTCTCTCCCTCTCTCTCCCTCTCTCTCCCTCTCCCTCGTCTCTCTCAGTGTACGTGTATAAAGATTCTGCTGACATCAATAAAGCTGTGCAGCTGCACTATAAACACAGTGAGAGCTGTGATCGACCGCACTGATCTGTGTGTGTGTGTGTGTGTGTGTCTCTCTCCTCAATCTCCACCGCAGGGTATATTGATAAGCTGGGTTTTGATTTCCATGTGCTGCCCAGCCCCCAAGGAGTGATTGATCTGGTTGATCTGAGATTGATTCATGTCGTCAGTCTGGGCAACAGTCTCTCGTACAAAGCCAGAGTTCTCAGTGTGTGTGTGTGTGTGTGTGTGTGTATGTATGTATGTATGTATGTATGTGTGTGTGTGTCTGTGTGTGTGTCTCAGTCTGTGTGTGTGTGTGTGTCTGTCTGTGTGTGTCTCAGTCTGTGTGTGTGTGTGTTTGTCTGTGTGTGTGTGTGTGTGACTCTCAGTCTGTGTGTGTGTGTGTGTTTGTCTGTGTGTGTCTCAGTCTGTGTGTGTGTTTGTGTCTCAGTCTCTGTGAGTGTGTGTGTGTCGTGTGTGTGTGTGGGCAGGTATTACAATCAAAATTTGAGAAAATATCCCCACAAAGATAGTAACTCCTGAAAAACGACGCTGTGGGGACGTCCCCACTTTGAAAAACACCTTTTTAAGAATTAAATATGCCTTCAAAAAAAAAAAAAAAAAAGCCAAAATATTTAGTTTGTTGTCGACTTTCACCCTGTGTGGAGTTTTGTGACTGGAGTTAGAAATAGTCAATAAAAATATAGTGAGAGTCAATGAGAAGAACATACAAATACAGAAATGCAAACGTGTGTGTGTAATAATAATAATAATAATAATAATAATAATAATAATAATGTAATAAAATAGAAAAGGGCTTTCAGAATGGCGGAGGGACGTGACGCAGCCCTGACCACGCCCCCGTGCAAACCCTCTATGGATTAGAACGAGACCCGAAGGCGCGCTTTATTCAAATGAAAGTGTCGCGTGGCTGGCTGAACATAACGGCTTTTTTTAAAAAAAAATAATGTTTTTGAAGAAACTTCAACGGCGTCGATGCGTTGGAAAAAATAAATAAATGTATATAAATATATCAAACAACAAAGAAAACACTGTAAACAAATTTTAATGGAAAATGAAAAGAGATTTATTTATTTATTTTTTATTTATTTCGGACAGAAAACAAATATTAAAATAGCAAAGATTGAGGCCAA
Source organism: Acipenser ruthenus (assembly GCF_902713425.1). Classification (NCBI taxonomy): domain Eukaryota; kingdom Metazoa; phylum Chordata; class Actinopteri; order Acipenseriformes; family Acipenseridae; genus Acipenser; species Acipenser ruthenus. Next base: position 4,808 of record NW_026708302.1, read on the forward strand.
CGCTGGAATCAGGTAATACAAAAATACATTATATAAATATATAAAACGAACAAAACCACAGTAAGAAAATATGAAAATATGTTTTTTATCTGAAAAAAAAAAAAACAGAAGTTAAGTTTTATTTATTTATTTGAGATATAAACAGTAAAACAAACCAAAAAAAAAAGGGACTGGCCTCGTTTTTGTTCCCGGGCTGTCCCGTTTTTGAGAAAGGTGTCCCGTGAATTTTTTAATGGACCAGGGACCGTAAACCGAAGTTAAATCACCATACAATGTTTACAGCAATAAACAGCCGCACAGTATGAATTGTTTGTCAATACTACAGTAGAGGATTTCTACTGAAACAAATCAAATACAATGAAACATGATTTCCTTTTTCACGAGGTATGCATTCCAGTTTAACCTCATAATGATCTCGTGAAAACGGAAGAAATGGTTTTTACGTTATCGTTATGTGATGGTTTGTTATTTATTTTTGTTGCGCTAGGTGGCACTGGTAATAGATTTCTAAAGTGCGTTTCATCTTGTAACCTCTCTCCCCTCCCCTCCCTCTCTCCCTTCCGCTCTCCTCTCCCTCCCCTCCCCTCCCTCTCTCCCCTCCCCTCCCTCTCTCCCCTCCCCTCCCTCTCTCCCTTCTGCTCTCCTCTCCCTCCCCTCTCTCCCCTCCCTCTCCCTTCCTCTCTCCTCTCCTCTCTCCCCTCCCTCTCTCCCTTCCTCCCTCTCCCTTCCTCTCTCCTCTCTCCCCTCCCCTCCCCTCTCCCCTCTCCTTCCCTCTCTCCCCCTTCCCCTCTCACCTCTCCCCTCCCCTATCCTTCCCTCTCTCCCCCTCCCCTCCCTCTCTCCCTTCTGCTCTCCTCTCCCTCCTCTCCCCTCTCTCCCTCCCCTCCCCTCCCCTCTCTCCCTCCCCTCCCCTCCCTCTGTCCCCTCCGCTCTCCTCTCCCTCCCCTCCCCTCCCTCTCTCCCTTCCTCTCTCCTCTCCCTCCCCTCCCCTCCCTCTCTCCCCTCCTCTCCCCCTTCCTCTCTCTACACTGTACTCCACTACACTGTACTCCACACCATACCCCTGCACACCATACTGTACACTGTACTCCACTACACTGTACTCCACACCATACCCCTGCACACCATACTGTACACTGTACTCCACTACACTGTAAAATAATCATTCTAATGTCATCTCTCCTCTCCCCTCCCCTCTCTCCTCTCTCCCCTCTCCTCTCTCCTCTCACCTCTCCTCTCTCCTGTCTCCTCTCTCTCCTCTCCCTCCCCTCATCCCTCTCTCCTCTCCTCTCTTCTCCCCTCTCCTCTTTCCCTTCCTCTCTCCTCTCTCCTTTCCCCGCTCTCCTCTCTCCTCTCTCTCCTCTCCCCTCTCCTCTCTCACCTCTCCTCTCTCCTCTCTCTTCTCTCTCCTCTCCCTCCCCTCCCCTCATCCCTCTCTCCTCTCTTCTCCCCTCTCCTCTTTCCCCTCCTCTCTCCTTTCCCCGCTCTCCTCTCCTCTCCTCTCCCCTCTCTCCTCTCTCCCCTCTCTCCTCTCCCCTCCCTCTCCCCTCCCCTCCCCCTCTCCTCTCCTCTCTCCTCTCTCAGAAGGATAGCAGTGATGTCTGTGTGGAGGACAGAGGTAGGATCCTGGTGTCTCTGTGCTACAACACCCAGAAGAGAGCTCTGATTGTGGGCATCGTGCGCTGCGCTCACCTGGCAGCCATGGACTCCAACGGGTACTCCGACCCCTTCGTGAAAATGTGAGGAAAACACGAGGCACTGAGACACACGCACACACACTGAGACACGCACACACACTGAGGTACACACACACACACTGAGACACATGCACACACACTGAGACACATGCACACACACTGAGACACACGCACACACACTGAGACACACACACACTGAGACACATGCACACACACTGAGACACACGCACACACACTGAGACACACACACACTGAGACACACACACACTGAGACACATGCACACACACTGAGACACACACACACACACTGAGACACACACACACACACACTGACACACACACACTGAGACACGCACACACACTGAGACACGCACACATGCACACACTGAGACACGCACACACACTGACACACACACACACACACACACACACACACTGAGACACGCACACACACTGACACACACACTGACACACACACACACACACTGAGACACGCACACACACTTTAAACTACTTTTATTGGAAAATAAATTCCTCTCTCCTCTCTCTCCTCTCCTCTCCTCTCTCCTCTCTTCCCTCTCTCCTCTCTCCTCTCCTCTCCCCTCTCTCCTCTCTCTCCTCTCCTCTCCTCTCTCTCTCCCCTCCTCTCTCTGTCTCTCTCCTCTCCCCTCTCTCCTCTGTCTCCTCTCCTCTCCTCTCTCTCCTCCCCTCCTCTCTCTGTCTCTCTCCTCTCTCCTCTCTCCTCCATCCTCTCTTCTCCTCTCCTCTCTCCTCTCTTCTCTCTCTCAGATATCTCAAGCCTGACATGGGTAAGAAATCCAAGTATAAAACATCAGTGAAGAAGAAGACTCTGAATCCTGAGTTTAACGAGGTCAGTGCTGAGAGAGAGAGGGAGCGAGAGAGGAGAGGGAGCGAGAGAGGAGAGGGGGAGAGAGAGGGAAGGAGAGAGGGAGGGAGGGAGAGAGAGGGAGATAGCGTGTGTGTTTGATTGCATGTATTAGTTCGTGCGTCAGTGTGTGTGTGTGTTTCTTGCAACACTGACTGAGAGAGAGAGGCAGCAATTAATCCATGAAGCGCTTATTGATTGCCGGGGCTGTTTCAATCACGCACTCCTGGGTTGATTAATCACCCTGGTGCCCTGGTTACAGCCTCAGCTGTGTGTTACATTACAGAACATTATGCTGTATTAGATTACATCCAATTCCAGCGCATTATATCACATTATATTATTACATTACATTCTAAGGGGGCAGTGCGGTCCAGTGGTTAAAGTCCAGGGCTTGTAACCAGAAGGTCACGGGTTCAAATCCCACCTCTGCCACTGACTGATCCTCTGCGTGTGACCCTGAGCAAGTCACTTAACCTCCTTGTGCTCCAGCCTGTGGATCAGATATTAAATCAATGTCCTACTGTAAGTGAATCATGGAGAGGTCTGGTAAAGCATAGGGAAGCATTGTAAAGCACAGAGAGGTCTGGTAAAGCATAGGGAAGCATTGTAAAGCACAGAGAGGTCTGGTAAAGCATAGGGAAGCATTGTAAAGCACAGAGAGGTCTGGTAAAGCATAGGGAAGCATTGTAAAGCACAGAGAGGTGTGGTAAAGCATAGGGAAGCATTGTAAAGCACAGAGAGGTGTGGTAAAGCACAGGGAAGCATTGTAAAGCACAGAGAGGTCTGGTAAAGCACAGGGAAGCATTGTAAAGCACAGAGAGGTCTGGTAAAGCATAGGGAAGCATTGTAAAGCACAGAGAGGTCTGGTAAAGCATAGGGAAGCATTGTAAAGCACAGAGAGGTCTGGTAAAGCATAGGGAAGCATTGTAAAGCACAGAGAGGTCTGGTAAAGCATAGGGAAGCATTGTAAAGCACAGAGAGGTGTGGTAAAGCATAGGGAAGCATTGTAAAGCACAGAGAGGTGTGGTAAAGCACAGGGAAGCATTGTAAAGCACAGAGAGGTCTGGTAAAGCATAGGGAAGCATTGTAAAGCACAGAGAGGAGTGCTAAAGCATATAAAAAAAACATGGTAAACTAATACTTTTATAATATAAAAGTGTCTGATATTAAACAGGGGGGAGATGGTGAACGTAAATTGCCTGTGGTGGTTTTCAAATGCTGCCCCCTCTGGTGGTTGGAAGTGGTACTGCAGCTGGAAGTGTCCTCTGAGCGCCTCAAGGGGCAGCAGACTGTCAATAACAGAACAGACTGCAGCTCGTCCCTGAGAGAGAGAGAGAGAGAGAGAGGGAGCAGAAAGAGATTAATGTACCTGCTATTGAAACTGAGTCAAAGAGAGAGAGAGGGAGGGGAGGAGAGGAGAGGGAGGACAGAGAGAGAGAGGGAAGGAGGGAGGAGAGAGATTAATATACCTGCTGTTGAGACTCTGAGTCACACTGCCTGTGTCCTCTCCTCTCTCAGGAGTTCCTGTATGAGATTGAGACTCTGAGTCACACTGCCTGTCTCCTCTCCTCTCTCAGGAGTTCCTGTATGAGATTGAGACTCTGAGTCACACTGCCTGTCTCCTCTCCTCTCTCAGGAGTTCCTGTATGAGATTGAGACTCTGAGTCACACTGCCTGTCTCCTCTCCTCTCTCAGGAGTTCCTGTATGAGATTGAGACTCTGAGTCACGCTGCCTGTGTCCTCTCCTCTCTCAGGAGTTCCTGTATGAGATTGAGACTCTGAGTAACTCTGCCTGTCTCCTCTCCTCTCTCAGGAGTTCCTGTATGAGATTGCTCACGAGGATCTTGCTAAGAAGACTCTGGACATCTCCGTGTGGGACTATGACCTGGGCATGAGCAACGACTTCATTGGTCAGTGACTGCAATCGCTGCTTATAACAATCACGCAGCTGCTTATAACAATCACACAACTGCTTATAACAATCACGCAGCTGCTTATAACAATCACACCTCTGCTTATAACAATCACGCAGTTGCTTATAACAATCACACAGCTGCTTATAACAATCACACCTATGCTTATAACAATCACACAGCTGCTTATAACAATCACACAACTGCTTATAACAATCACACCTCTGCTTATAACAATCACACAGCTGCTTATAACAATCACACCGCTGCTTATAACAATCACACAGCTGCTTATAACACACACCACTGCTTATAACAATCACACAACTGCTTATAACAATCACACCTCTGCTTTCACACAGCTGCTTATAACAATCACACCGCTGCTGTTGTTTACTTTCTGAGATTTTTCTGTGATTTCTCTGTGATTTGCCCTGCGGTCTCTCTGCTTGCCCTGTGATCTCTCTGCTTGCCCCCTGGTCTCTCTGCTTGCCCTGCGATCTCTCTGCTTGCCCCCCTGGTCTCTCTGCTTGCCCTGCGGTCTCTCTGCTTGCCCTGCGGTCTCTCTGCTTGCCCTGTGATCTCTCTGCTTGCCCCCTGGTCTCTCTGATTCCTGTGCTGTCTCTCCAGGCGGGGTGCAGCTGGGGATCAGCTCCAAGGGGAGCGCCTGAGACACTGGTTCGAGTGTCTGAAGAACAAGGACAAGCGTGTGGAGTCCTGGCACACACTGATCAACCAGAACCCTGAGCTGAGCGACTGATCAATACACTCGATCAATCAATACCCGAACCAAGACATCGAACTAATACATCATAACAAACAAGGGACTCCTGTCAGTGACCTGAGAATACAGCACTGTGATCAATACACTGATCAGGGACTGAAGCAACACTTAATAACAGCGATCAATCACTGAACCAATACTGCGATCAGTAATCAATACTGGAAGGAATAACCAAGACTGCGATCAATCACTGAATCAATAAGTGGAACCTCTATGAAGCTGAAGCACAGAGGAATCAGAAAAAAAAACTGGACATTAAAAAATGACTTTCCCTTTAAGACAGGGAGCCGAGAGAGGTGAGGAGAGAAAGGACTTCCCCTTTAAGACACGGCGCTGAGAGAGAGGCGGGAGCGAGGCAGATTTCACAGCAACGCTGAGGCAAAACCAGCCTTCCCTTTAACACAGCGCTTCCACGGCAACGCAGAGGCAAACCAGCCTTCCCTTTAACACAGCGCTTCCACAGCAACGCAGAGGCAAAACCAGCCTTCCCTTTAACACAGCGCTTCCACAGCAACGCAGAGGCAAAACCAGCCTTCCCTTTAACACAGCGCTTCCACGGCAACGCAGAGGCAAAACCAGCCTTCCCTTTAACACAGCGCTTCCACAGCAACGCAGCAGCAAAACCAGCCTTCCCTTTAACACACCGCTTCCACAGCAACACAGAGGCAAAACCAGCCTTCCTTTAACACAGCGCTTCACAAGCAACACAGAGGCAAACCAGCCTTCCCTTTAACACAGCGCTTCCACAGCAACACAGAGGCAAAACCAGCCTTCCCTTTAACACAGCTCTTCCACGGCAACACTGCGGCAAAAACCAGCCTTCCCTTTAACACCCATGAACTTGGAGAAAAAAATCTGCTCAACAAAATTGCTTAATAGTGTCTGTCTGTGTGTCTGTCTGTGTCTCTGTCTGTCTCTCTCTCTCTCTCTCCTCTCTCTCTCTCTCTCCTCTCTCTCTCTCCCTCTCCCTCTCTCCTCTCTCTCTCTCTCTCTCTCCCTCTCCCTCTCTCTCTCTCTCTCGCTCTCTCTCTCTCTCTCCCTCTCCCTCCCTCTCTCCCTCTCTCCCTCTCTCTCCCTCTCTCTCCCTCTCCCTCTCTCTCTCAGTGTACGTGTATAAAGATTCTGCTGACATCAATAAAGCTGTGCAGCTGCAACTATAAACACAGTGAGAGCTGTGATCGACCGCACTGATCTGTGTGTGTGTGTGTGTGTGTGTCTCTCTCCTCTATCTCCACCGCAGGGTATATTGATAAGCTGGGTTTTGATTTCCATGTGCTGCCCAGCCCCAAGGAGTGATTGATCTGGTTGATCTGAGATTGATTCATGTCGTCAGTCTGGGCAACAGTCTCTCGTACAAAGCCAGAGTTCTCAGTGTGTGTGTGTGTGTGTGTGTGTGTATGTATGTATGTATGTATGTATGTGTGTGTGTGTCTGTGTGTGTGTCTCAGTCTGTGTGTGTGTGTGTGTCTGTCTGTGTGTGTCTCAGTCTGTGTGTGTGTGTGTTTGTCTGTGTGTGTGTGTGTGTGACTCTCAGTCTGTGTGTGTGTGTGTGTTTGTCTGTGTGTGTCTCAGTCTGTGTGTGTGTTTGTGTCTCAGTCTCTGTGAGTGTGTGTGTGTCGTGTGTGTGTGTGGGCAGGTATTACAATCAAAATTTGAGAAAATATCCCCACAAAGATAGTAACTCCTGAAAAACGACGCTGTGGGGACGTCCCCACTTTGAAAAACACCTTTTTAAGAATTAAATATGCCTTCAAAAAAAAAAAAAAAAAAGCCAAAATATTTAGTTTGTTGTCGACTTTCACCCTGTGTGGAGTTTTGTGACTGGAGTTAGAAATAGTCAATAAAATATAGTGAGAGTCAATGAGAAGAACATACAAATACAGAAATGCAAACGTGTGTGTGTAAATATTAATAATAATAATAATAATAATAATAATAATAATGTAATAAAATAGAAAAGGGCTTTCAGAATGGCGGAGGGACGTGACGCAGCCCTGACCACGCCCCCGTGCAAACCCTCTATGGATTAGAACGAGACCCGAAGGCGCGCTTTATTCAAATGAAAGTGTCGCGTGGCTGGCTGAACATAACGGCTTTTTTTAAAAAAAAATAATGTTTTTGAAGAAACTTCAACGGCGTCGATGCGTTGGAAAAAATAAATAAATGTATATAAATATATCAAACAACAAAGAAAACACTGTAAACAAATTTTAATGGAAAATGAAAAGAGATTTATTTATTTATTTTTTATTTATTTCGGACAGAAAACAAATATTAAAATAGCAAAGATTGAGGCCAACGCTGGAATCAGGTAATACAAAAATACATTATATAAATATATAAAACGAACAAAACCACAGTAAGAAAATATGAAAATATGTTTTTATCTGAAAAAAAAAAAAACAGAAGTTAAGTTTTATTTATTTATTTGAGATATAAACAGTAAAACAAACCAAAAAAAAAAGGGACTGGCCTCGTTTTTGTTCCCGGGCTGTCCCGTTTTTGAGAAAGGTGTCCCGTGAATTTTTTAATGGACCAGGGACCGTAAACCGAAGTTAAATCACCATACAATGTTTACAGCAATAAACAGCCGCACAGTATGAATTGTTTGTCAATACTACAGTAGAGGATTTCTACTGAAACAAATCAAATACAATGAAACATGATTTCCTTTTTCACGAGGTATGCATTCCAGTTTAACCTCATAATGATCTCGTGAAAACGGAAGAAATGGTTTTTTACGTTATCGTTATGTGATGGTTTGTTATTTATTTTTGTTGCGCTAGGTGGCACTGGTAATAGATTTCTAAAGTGCGTTTCATCTTGTAACCTCTCTCCCCTCCCCTCCCTCTCTCCCTTCCGCTCTCCTCTCCCTCCCCTCCCCTCCCTCTCTCCCCTCCCCTCCCTCTCTCCCCTCCCCTCCCTCTCTCCCTTCTGCTCTCCTCTCCCTCCCCTCTCTCCCCTCCCTCTCCCTTCCTCTCTCCTCTCCTCTCTCCCCTCCCTCTCTCCCTTCCTCCCTCTCCCTTCCTCTCTCCTCTCTCCCCTCCCCTCCCCTCTCCCCTCTCCTTCCCTCTCTCCCCCTTCCCCTCTCACCTCTCCCCTCCCCTATCCTTCCCTCTCTCCCCCTCCCCTCCCTCTCTCCCTTCTGCTCTCCTCTCCCTCCTCTCCCCTCTCTCCCTCCCCTCCCCTCCCTCTCTCCCTCCCCTCCCCTCCCTCTGTCCCCTCCGCTCTCCTCTCCCTCCCCTCCCCTCCCTCTCTCCCTTCCTCTCTCCTCTCCCTCCCCTCCCCTCCCTCTCTCCCCTCCCTCTCCCCCTTCCTCTCTCCTCTCCCTCCCCTCCCCTCCCTCTGTCCCCTCCCCTCCCCTCTTTCCCTTCAGCTCTCCTCTCCCTCCCCTCCCCTCCTCTCCCTCTCTCCCTTCCGCTCTCCTCTCTCCTCTCCCTCCCCCTCTCTCCCCTCCCCTCCCTCTCTCCCTTCCGCTGTCCTCTCCCTCCCCTCCCCTCTCCCCTCTCCTCTCCCTCCCCTCTCCTTCCCTCTCTCCCCCTTCCCCTCTCTCCTCTCCCCTCCCCTCTCCTTCCCTCTCTCCCTTCCCTTCTCCCCTCTCTCCCTCCCCTCCCCTCCCTCTCTCCCTTCCTCTCTCCCTCCCCTTCTCCCCTCTCTCCTCTCCCCTCCCCTCTCAGAGGTGGCAACACTATTTGAAGCACACAATACATCCAGTTTATAATAATAATAATAATAATAATAATACTCATAATAATAATACGTTTTAACAAATAAATGATAATGATATGATTACTTTATCATTTATTTTTTGCAGGTCTCAATTTTATATATGGCTCTTTTTATATATATATATATATATATATATATATATATATATATATATATATATATATATATATATATATATATATATTTTAGCTCAAAGAGCCAGCTGCCCAACGTTTCGATATGTTGTACATATCTTTCTCAAGGGAGAAATTTATATATATATTTATATATATAAATAAGCAACAAGCGCAAGTCTAAAACAAAAATATAAAAATATGCATTTTCTAAAAGAAAAAACTAATTTCAATAAGCAGTGCACAGCACAAGTGTGAAAGAATAACGATGGAAATGGTTCTTTTTAGTTATTTACATTACAGAGTGGGTAAAACCCGTAGAGAATCTACTGGCAGGCAGCTTTCCTCTTTGTATTTGACTTTCATCCTGTGTGGAGTTTTGTGTGACTGGAGTTAGAAATAGTAAATAAAAATATAATGAGAGTCAATCAGAAGAAAATACAAATACAGAAATGCAAACGTGTGTGTGTGTGTGTGTGTGTCTCAGTGTGTGTGTGTGTGTGTGTGTCTGTGTGTGTGTGTGTGTCTCAGTGTGTATGTGTATCTCAGTGTGTGTGTGTCTGTGTGTGTGAGAGGCTGGCAGCGGGTTTGAAATCTCCTGGTGAGTTTCTGTTCAATTTTTCCTGAAGTTCACAGAGGCGTACTCTGTCTCTTTCCCCGGGGGCTCCCCTCCTCTTCCTCCTCCCCCTGGCTCCTTCGTCTTCCTCTTCAGGTTTGCCTCGTCCAGGCTGGCGTACGTGAGGTCATCGCTGGCCTTCGCCCCCCTGACCTTCGCCCCCCTGACCTTTGCCCCCTTGATCTCGGCGTACGCGCAGACCTCCGACTCGGCGATCATCATAGAGCGCCGATTAGCCTTCTTCTGTAAATCCAGGCTGGCGTACGTCAGCTCCTACAATGACAGGGAGAGGAACGTGGCTCAGTGTGATCCCTGCTCAGTGTGATCCCTGCTCAGTGTGATCCCTGCTCAGTGTGATCCCTGCTCAGTGTGATCGCTGCTCAGTGTGATTCCTGCTCAGTGTGATTCCTGCTCAGTGTGATCCCTGCTCAGTGTGATCCCTGCTCAGTGTGATCGCTGCTCAGTGTGATCCCTGCTCAGTGTGATCCCTGCTCAGTGTGATTCCTGCTCAGTGTGATCCCTGCTCAGTGTGATCCCTGCTCAGTGTGATCGCTGCTCAGTGTGATCCCTGCTCAGTGTGATCCCTGCTCAGTGTGATCCCTGCTCAGTGTGATCCCTGCTCAGTGTGATCGCTGCTCAGTGTGATCCCTGCTCAGTGTGATCCCTGCTCAGTGTGATCCCTGCTCAGTGTGATCCCTGCTCAGTGCGATTCCTGCTCAGTGTGATCGCTGCTCAGTGTGATCCCTGCTCAGTGTGATCCCTGCTCAGTGTGATCCCTGCTCAGTGCGATTCCTGCTCAGTGTGATCGCTGCTCAGTGTGATCCCTGCTCAGTGTGATCCCTGCTCAGTGTGATCCCTGCTCAGTGTGATCCCTGCTCAGTGTGATCCCTGCTCAGTGCGATTCCTGCTCAGTGCGATTCCTGCTCAGTGTGATCGCTGCTCAGTGCGATTCCTGCTCAGTGCGATTCCATAATTTAGATCTTTTATTTAAAATCGTGCAATCAAAAGAAACTACAAAATGATATCGCAAAAAATGATGATATCCGAAGCCATAATAGTAGTACAGTAAGTATTTCATGTTAGATTTTGAAACTGTCACATTTTTTCAATTGTCAGCTTTTCCGTTAAGTAGATGGAAAACTATACAAAGCGCTGGGTGTGGAATTCAATATGTTAACAAGGGAACATTATTCAGCAGCTTTCATTGGACTCTATGAAGCTGAGGGAGTTCATTCTATATAGAGGGGGTGGAATTCAATATGTTAACAAGGGAACATTATTCAGCAGCTTTCATTGGACTCTATGAAGCTGAGGGAGTTCATTCTATATAGAGGGGGGTGGAATTCAATATGTTAACAAGGGAACATTATTCAGCAGCTTTCATTGGACTCTATGAAGCTGAGGGAGTTCATTCTATATAGAGGGGGTGGAATTCAATATGTTAACAAGGGAACATTATTCAGCAGCTTTCATTGGACTCTATGAAGCTGAGGGAGTTCATTCTATATAGAGGGTGTGGAATTCAATATGTTAACAAGGGAACATTATTCAGCAGCTTTCATTGGACTGTATGAAGCTGAGGGAGTTCATTCTATATAGAGGGGGTGGAATTCAATATGTTAACAAGGGAACATTATTCAGCAGCTTTCATTGGACTCTATGAAGCTGAGGGAGTTCATTCTATATAGAGGGGGTGGAATTCAATATGTTAACAAGGGAACATTATTCAGCAGCTTTCACTGGACTCTGAAGCTGAGGGAGTTCATTCTATATAGAGGGGGTGGAATTCAATATGTTAACAAGGGAACATTATTCAGCAGCTTTCATTGGACTCTATGAAGCTGAGGGAGTTCATTCTATATAGAGGGGGTGGAATTCAATATGTTAACAAGGGAACATTATTCAGCAGCTTTCATTGGACTCTATGAAGCTGAGGGAGTTCATTCTATATAGAGGGGGTGGAATTCAATATGTTAACAAGGGAACATTACTGAGCTCCCCTGAGGGTCCACATAACCTTCCTATCAACCTGAAAACCTTAAATATATATATATATAAAAATACACACAAGCTTTTTGTTTCACACATCTGCCTCCTTTTCTAAAACTATTTTATAGAGTGCTATTTTGAAAAGAATAAACAAGGAGTTCTCAGACTGCAAAGGGAAATGAAAGTAGTGATTTAGCGACTGGAGATAAATATATTCTAGGGGGTGTTAAGAGTTAAAGATATTTCTGGGCTGTGATGTTGTGTGCACTGACCAGCAAAGCCACTGTTTTGACAGAACAGGGTGAGGGAGATCGAGAGAGATCTTGCATCAGCCGGCTTTAAAATATACTGCAGCGACTTACAAACGTTTAGCATCATCATCACCCTGTACTAATCATGCTTCATAGAGTCCAATGAAAGCTGCTGAATAATGTTCCCTTGTTAACATATTGAATTCCACCCCCTCTATATAGAATGAACTCCCTCAGCTTCATAGAGTCCAATGAAAGCTGCTGAATAATGTTCCCTTGTTAACATATTGAATTCCACACCCTCTATATAGAATGAACTCCCTCAGCTTCATAGAGTCCAATGAAAGCTGCTGAATAATGTTCCCTTGTTAACATATTGAATTCCACCCCCTCTATATAGAATGAACTCCCTCGGCTTCATAGAGTCCAATGAAAGCTGCTGAATAATGTTCCCTTGTTAACATATTGAATTCCACCCCCTCTATATAGAATGAACTCCCTCAGCTTCATAGAGTCCAATGAAAGCTGCTGAATAATGTTCCCTTGTTAACATACTGAATTACACACCAGCGCTTTGTATAGTTTTCCAGATACTTAACAAAAGAAAAACTGACATTGAAAAATGTGACGTTTCCAAAATCTAACATGAAATACTAATGGAGTACTATTATGACTTCTGATGTTGTTTTGTAGTTTCTTTGATTAGATGAAGTTAAATAAAATATCTAAATTATGTTTATATAGTTTTTTTTTTTTTTTTTTTTAATGCTAGGTGATGCTAAAGTCCTCGGTTCACTGTGTGTGTGTGTGTGTGACCCTGAGCAAGTCACTGAACCTCCTTGTGCTCCATCCTTCAGGATGAGACGTCAAACAAACAAGCTCCTATTGGAAGTGACTCTGCAGCAGCCACTGACTCCCTGTGTGTGTGTGTGACCCTGAGCAAGTCACTGAACCTCCTTGTGCTCCGTCCTTCAGATGAGACGTCAAACAAACGAGCTCCTATTGGAAGTGACTCTGCAGCAGCAGCAGCAGTTGTTGATGATGCAGAGTTCACCCCCCTAGTCTCTGGAAGTCGCTTTGGATAAAAGCGTCTGCTGAAGGACTCATTAATAATAATAATAATAATAATAATAATAACAGTAAATGCAGAAGGGAGGATGTGAAGGAGGAAGGAAGATGATAACGAGTTTGAGAGAGCATGAAAATGTGTTTTACACAACTCACCACAGACAGAACTTACCGTAAAAAAAAAATATTTTAAAACTGCCAGCTAGAAGCTTCCCCTTTTACACGCCAGTGTCCCTAATGCAGCACTGTGCATATTTATATTTTCTCATTTATATTCTTATGATACAGCGGTGTGCATCTGTATCAGAGCACTGATGTCCACGATTGAGCTCCCGGTGTGAGAATTTCAATCTCCGCTCAGTAATCAGCGATATAGAAACAACAGGCGCTCCTGTGTGTGAAAATGTCAGACCGCTTTGTACTTTAATCAGGCGTCTTAAACAGCTTCTCCTGCATTTGACTGTGTTGCTTTTTCTCTCACTGAAGTGAATTCCATGGGTTATCTGTTAAAGTCGTCAGTTCAATTAGACCATCACTCGTTTGCCAATCCCTCCCCCCCCCTCCTGGATTTTCAGTTCCGGTGGTTTGGATTTCACAAGCATGACAAGTCAAAACTGCGGAAGCAGCGGGGTCTGTTCTGATCAATTTGCACGGCTGTGTGTGGCAGGTCTGCGTTTATTCGTTGTGCTGAATGTTATTATTCTTATTCTTATTAGATGTACTTACCTTGTCATGTGTTTCAGTGCTCGACACTGGAGTCCTGAAAAAACAAGAGAGAGAGAGACGGTTTTAATGACATGACAGTTCCTTCCTTTCACACACAGTGACACACACACACACACACAGAGTAACAAACAGTGACACACACACACACACACTCTGACACATACATACACAGTGACACACACAGAGTAACAAAGTGACACGCACACACACACACACACTCTGACACATACATACACAGTGACACACACAGAGTAACAAAGTGACACGCACACACACACACAGAGTAACAAACAGTGACACACACACACACTCTGACACATACATACACAGTGACACACACAGAGTAACAAAGTGACACGCACACACACACAGTAACAAACAGTGACACACACACAGAGTAACAAACAGTGACACACACACACACTCTGACACATACATACACAGTGACACACAGAGTAACAAAGTGACACACACAGTGACACGCACACACACACTGACACACACACACACACACTCTGACACATACATACACAGTGACACACACAGAGTAACAAAGTGACACAGACACACACACACAGAGTAACAAATAGTGACACACACACAGAGTAACAAAGTGACACAGTGACACACACACAGAGTAACAATCTGACACGCGCACACAGAGTAACAAACAGTGACACACACACACAGAGTAACAAACAGTGACACACACACACAGTGACACACACACAGAGTGACAAAGTGACACACACACACAGTGACAGTGACACGCACACACAGTGACACACACACACTGTGACACACACACAGTGACAAACACAGTGACACACACACACATTGACACAAACACAGTGACAAACACAGTAACACAAACACAGTGACACACACTCAGAGTGACAAACAGTGACACACACACACAGTAACACAAACACAGTGACACACACACACAGTGACACGTACACACAGTAACACAAACACAGTGACACACACACAGAGTGCCACACACACACATAAACACAAACTCACACAGTGACACACACACACATCATATGACTTCCATACAGTTCAGTCAGCACACACACACACCCACAGACAGCTTCTTTCCAAAACAAAGTACTTTATAAAGTTCAGTTCACAATAGAAACTGTTATAAATTTACACAGACCTCATGATCTCTGCTTTTTTCTTCCCTAAACAGAAGGAAACAAAGTTGGCAACGTTAGACTCACACTTGTGACTCGCGTTATTGTATTTTTTTGTATTTATTTGTTTATTTATTTCACGCGGGGCTCACAGGGAGACTAATACAAAGAGAGACCATCTTACATAAAAAAACAGCCCACAGTTATACATCTCTGTCACAAAGACGGCCGGTGTGGGTGGCGTCAGACCAGAAGCAGGAAATAAACAGACAGAGAGGTGTGGTTTGGTGAAGCTGAGCGAATGCTCTCGCTCAGCATTTAATAAACAGAACAGAAAATAAAAGGTTTGAACAGACAAAACACAAAAACAGGACACGGCACTCTACGCCAAAATAAAATAGACATACAAAACGTACTAAACAGTAAACAGACAAACGAAACACGGTGAGTGAGACACTTCTTATTATTATTATTATTCTTTTTATCTCCTTCTCCACACTCGTTCTCCACTCACCGAACACCCAACCCCGAATGAATGCTACGTGTCTCTATATATACCGTTGTGCTGGGATTCAATTACTAATTAATTATTCACTTGAATCCCAGCACGTGAATTCATTCTGTGCAACCCCGTGCTCACATATTACATTTAACCAGCACGTGAAGTGATTTGTGCCCTCCTCGTGCCTAAATACAAATCTACACTTTTTAAATACACGTGAAACACAGACCCGTTTATATCCCGTGTACCAATCTATACACCAACATTAACACACGCACGCAACATACAACACATAATATGCACACAGGGGCGGGGCACATTGCCACAATCTCATATCAATAAAAACACACGATGAAAATCAATAAAAACATTAGATAAAGGGGCATTCAAAAAGGAGGCACTTTTTTTACACAGAGAATCGTGAGGGTCTGGAACCAACTCCCCAGTAATGTTGTTGAAGCTGACACCCTGGGATCCTTCAAGAAGCTCCTTGATGAGTTTCTTGGATCAATAAGCTACTAACAACCAAACGAGCAAGATGGGCTGATTGGGCTCCTCTCGTTTGGAAACTTTCTTATGTTCTTATTATAACTGAAACAGGTTCTCTTTCAAAACGCAGATTTCTCTCAACGGCGGTTTTAAACGATATGACACAAGGGAACCCCGAAGGGCATTCCAGAACCCCAAGGCTGTGCCGAAGAAAAATAACTAAAGGCGAAAAGGGACTGATGGTCAGACCTCTGAGCCCAGGTCTATTACGAGCGCAGACTGAGGCTGGCACGCAGCGAATGCAGAGCCTTATAGAAACGAATAACAGCATCGCAGTCATCCTTTCCCAGCAACCATACCAGCCATGCTTCAGTGAGTCTTGACTGGAAATCACTCATTTCCTCTTCAAATCAAATAAAAGTTTATTTATATAAGCACCATATCTGGGCAGCAGTGTGGAGTAGTGGTTAGGGCTCTGGACTCTTGACCGGAGGGTCGTGGGTTCAATCCCCAGTGGGGGACACTGCTGCTGTACCCTTGAGCAAGGTACTTTACCTAGATTGCTCCAGTAAAAACCCAACTGTATAAATGGGGGATTGTATGTAAAAATAATGTGATATCTGTATAATGTGAAATAATGTATAATGTGATATCTTGTAACAATTCTAAGTCGCCCTGGATAAGGGTGTCTGCTAAGAAATAAATAATAATAATACAGGTGCATCTCAAAGCACTTTACAGGATGAAAAATAGACACATTTATAAAATAAATATATAATGTAAAAAACAGTAATTAAATATATATAATGCAGATAAAATTATTTCTTAGCAGACACCCTCATCCAGGGAGACTTACAATTGTTACAAGATATCACATTATTTTTACATACAATTCCCCATTTATACAGTTGGGTTTTTACTGGAGCAATCTAGGTAAAGTACCTTGCTCAAGGGTACAGCAGCAGCGTCCCCCACCTGGGATTGAACCCACGACCCTCCGGTGAAAGAGTCCAGAGCCCTAACCACTACTCCGCATTGAGATACAAAAACAGATATATACATACATATACATATTATAAAAATGCTCAAACCAATATGTTTTTAGTCTGGTTTTAAAACAGTCTCAGCTTCCCTCACATGTGTTGGCAGCTCACTCCAAAGTGTGGGGGCTCTGTAACAAAAAGCCCTTCCTCCTCATTTAACATACTTTATTACAGAGGTTACCAGCAATCCCATATTCAGGGATCGAAGTTTACGATTGGGGATGTATGGGGTAAGCAGCTCTCCTAAATAGGTTGGTGCCAAGTTATTTAGGGCCTTAACAGTATCTTAAAATCAACTCTAAAACTCTTACCTGTGCGGAATCGACAGTAGAGTCCAACAGCGAGCAGCAGCACGATGAGAACAACGACTCCAGCAACGGCTACGGGTATCACAAGGTCAGAGCCAGGGCCAGAGCCTGAAAAACAACTTGAAATATCTAGAAACAGACCTCCCAGTGCTTCTCACCGTCCTGAGCATCATCACAGTGAAACGAATCAGACCGAATACTGCGTTTCAGGGCTGGGACTAAGACTCCCGTTCCACAGCAGCGTGATCCATTCCTGGTTTCACTGGGAGTTTAATAATAAGACACACCTGAGCTTGTTACCTAGACACACTGGGGCTGGTCAAGCTGGTAGTGGGGGCAGCAGTGTGGAGTAGTGGTTAGGACTCTGGACTCTTGACCAGAGGGTCGTGGGTTCAATCCCAGGTGGGGGGGACACTTTATTATTATTATTATTATTTATTTCTTAGCAGACGCCCTTATCCAGGGCGACTTACAATTGTTACAACATATCACATTATACATTATTTCACATTATACAGATATCACATTATTTTTACATACAATTACCCATTTATACAGTTGGGTTTTTACTGGAGCAATCTAGGTAAAGTACCTTGCTCAAGGGTACAACAGCAGTGTCCCCCACTGGGGATTGAACCCACAACCCTCCGGTCAAGAGTCCAGAGCCCTAACCACTACTCCACACTGCTGCCCCTACACTGCTGCTGTACCCTTGAGCAAGGTTCTTTACCTAGATTGCTCCAGTAAAAACCCAACTGTATAAATGGGGAATTGTATGTAAAAATAATGTGATATCTCGTAACAATTGTAAGTCGCCCTGGATAAGGACGTCTGCTAAGAAATAAATAATAATAATAGTAAAACCTCAAAATATCTAGAGACAGACCTCCCAGTGCTTTACCAGTGCTCTTCATCATAGTGAGCATCGCCACAGTGAAACGAACCAAATACAAATACCATCGCAGCGGAACACAGTGCTTTGTATTACAAACTACAGCAGCTAGACTAACACAGGGCTAGAACCAGAACCAGAACCAGAGCCAGAGCCTGAAAAACAACTTGAAATATCTAGAAACAGACCTCCCAGTGCTTCTCACCGTCCTGAGCATCATCACAGTGAAACGAATCAGACCGAATACTGCGTTTCAGGGCTGGGACTAAGACTCCCGTTCCACAGCAGCGTGATCCAGTCCTGGTTTCACTGGGAGTTTAATAATAAGACACACCTGAGCTTGTTAACTAGACACACTGTGGGCTAATCAAGCTGGTAGTAAAACCTGGACTGGGTGACACTGCTGTGGAAGTCTGATTCCCAGCCCTGTGTTAGTCTAGCTGCTGTAGTTTGTAATACAAAGCACTGTGTTATACTGCGATAGTTAATTACAGTAAGCAAGTTGTTAGCCCCACTTAATTCATTTCCAAAAACATATTTGTTATTCATCTTTACATAAGGTGACCATATAGCTCCATGTTCATCTCAGTCTTTTCAGCACACAACCCAGTGCATTCTGGTACGTTTTACCTGTCTCAGGTACCCTTCTTTCCTTTAAGACTGCGCTTACCAGAATGCATTGGGGTTGAAAAGCCTGAACTGTCCTGAGAGACACATAGTGGACACACACACGCACGCACGCACACACACACACGGTACATTGGTAACAGGTTTTGAAGTGAGTTAGAATTCTTAAATGTTTTTTTTTGGGGGGTTTTTAATGGAACCAAACAACTAAGACGATATGCCTGAAGCCTGGCTTGCTGAGATGCAGGACTACAAGTACCAGAATGCAGTGTGAGCTTGGAAACAAACAAACAAAACCAAAGGCCCGAAGCATCATTTTCTTTATAGAGATACAAGACTACAAGTACCAGAATGCAATGCAGTGCGAGCTTTTAAAAAAATAACACAGTGCGTGATGAGAGATGGTGTTTGTGTTCCTGTGTGTGTATGTGTGTGTGTGTGTGTGTGTGTGTGTCCGTCGGTGTGTTCAGAGGGGCTACACTGGTTCTCTTCCAGATCTCCCTGCCTCTCTCGTCTCACCTTGATCAGGTTTGGGATCAATCACTACCAGGGTGTGTTCCTTCTGAACAGGCTCTGCCAGTCCTTCTATCTGAACCCGGCAGCTCACTGTGGCTCCACTCAGCTCCTGAGTGACAGTGACATTCAGCACACTATTCCTACTGAAGGTCCCGTCCTCATTCTCCGCATTCTCTCCCCTCTCTGCAGCAAGCTCCACAGCGCCGCCCTGCTGGACCCAGGACACACTGACCCTCTCTGGGTAGAAGCCACGCGCACGGCAGGTGAGGGAGACGGACTCGTTCACTTTCACTCTCTCTGGATTCGCTTCGATGGAGACGTCGGGTTTAACTGGAGCAACGAGACAAAACACAGAGCAGGAAGCTGTGGTTAGTGTGCGTCCTGTTTCTAAAGGAGCAGGGCTGGGGTTGCATTGTGAATCAGGGCTGGGATTGCATTGTGAATCAGGGCTGGGATTGCATTGTGAATCAGGGCTGGGGTTGCATTGTGAATCAGGGCTGGGATTGCATTGTGAATCAGGGCTGGGATTGCATTGTGAATCAGGGCTGGGATTGCATTGTGAATCAGGGCTGGGATTGCATTGTGAATCAGGGCTGGGATTGCATTGTGAATCAGGGCTGGGGTTGCATTGTGAATCAGGGCTGGGATTACATTGTGAATCAGGGCTGGGATGGCATTGTGAATCAGGGCTGGGATTGCATTGTGAATCAGGGCTGGGGTTGCATTGTGAATCAGGGCTGGGGTTGCATTGTGAATCAGGGCTGGGATTGCATTGTGAATCAGGGCTGGGGTTGCATTGTGAATCAGGGCTGGGATTGCATTGTGAATCAGGGCTGGGATTGCATTGTGAATCAGGGCTGGGATTGCATTGTGAATCAGGGCTGGGATCGCATTGTGAATCAGGGCTGGGGTTGCATTGTGAATCAGGGCTGGGGTTGCATTGTGAATCAGGGCTGGGGTTGCATTGTGAATCAGGGCTGGGATTACATTGTGAATCAGGGCTGGGATTACATTGTGAATCAGGGCTGGGATTGCATTGTGAATCAGGGCTGGGGTTGCATTGTGAATCAGGGCTGGGATTGCATTGTGAATCAGGGCTGGGATTGCATTGTGAATCAGGGCTGGGATTGCATTGTGAATCAGGGCTGGGATTGCATTGTGAATCAGGGCTGGGATTGCATTGTGAATCAGGGCTGGGGTTGCATTGTGAATCAGGGCTGGGATTACATTGTGAATCAGGGCTGGGATGGCATTGTGAATCAGGGCTGGGATTGCATTGTGAATCAGGGCTGGGGTTGCATTGTGAATCAGGGCTGGGGTTGCATTGTGAATCAGGGCTGGGATTGCATTGTGAATCAGGGCTGGGGTTGCATTGTGAATCAGGGCTGGGATTGCATTGTGAATCAGGGCTGGGATTGCATTGTGAATCAGGGCTGGGATTGCATTGTGAATCAGGGCTGGGATCGCATTGTGAATCAGGGCTGGGGTTGCATTGTGAATCAGGGCTGGGGTTGCATTGTGAATCAGGGCTGGGGTTGCATTGTGAATCAGGGCTGGGATTACATTGTGAATCAGGGCTGGGATTACATTGTGAATCAGTGCTGGGATTGCATTGTGAATCAGGGCTGGGATTACATTGTGAATCAGTGCTGGGATGGCATTGTGAATCAGGGCTGGGGTTGCATTGTGAATCAGGGCTGGGATTACATTGTGAATCAGTGCTGGGATGGCATTGTGAATCAGGGCTGGGATTGCATTGTGAATCAGGGCTGGGGTTGCATTGTGAATCAGGGCTGGGGTTGCATTGTGAATCAGGGCTGGGATTGCATTGTGAATCAGGGCTGGGATTGCATTGTGAATCAGGGCTGGGATTGCATTGTGAATCAGGGCTGGGATTACATTGTGAATCAGTGCTGGGATGGCATTGTGAATCAGGGCTGGGATTGCATTGTGAATCAGGGCTGGGGTTGCATTGTGAATCAGGGCTGGGGTTGCATTGTGAATCAGGGCTGGGATTGCATTGTGAATCAGGGCTGGGATTGCATTGTGAATCAGGGCTGGGATTGCATTGTGAATCAGGGCAGTCCTGCACTGAGAGAGCCAGCTCACGTCTCTTAAAGGACAATTCGGTATGGAATGGAATAGACTTGTATTAACTTGTAAGAGTCTGGTTTAGATTCACTTTGTACCGCTGTGGCCAAAAGTTTCACATCATCACCCTATAGAATGAACTCCCTCAGCTTCATAGTGTCCAATGAAAGCTGCTGAATAATGTTCCCTTGTTAACATATTGAATTCCACCCCCTCTATATAGAATGAACTCCCTCAGCTTCATAGAGTCCAATGAAAGCTGCTGAATAATGTTCCCTTGTTAACATATTGAATTCCACCCCCTCTATATAGAATGAACTCCCTCAGCTTCATAGAGTCCAATGAAAGCTGCTGAATAATGTTCCCTTGTTAACATATTGAATTCCACCCCCTCTATATAGAATGAACTCCCTCAGCTTCATAGAGTCCAATGAAAGCTGCTGAATAATGTTTTTTGTTTTTGTGAGAGGAACCCAGAGCAATCCCACACATGAACCTTGAGCTGAGAAAAGAGGAACTTTCTAAATGGACTGGGAGCAAGTTGCACATTAACCTTGAGCTGAGAACAAAGGGACTTTCTAGATGGACTGGGAGTCAGTCACACGGTTTCAAAACAGGGTATGAATAAATATTTACTCGTTGCTCGGACTCTGACTTCTCCAATGCTGGACCGCAGTTACAGAATATTTTTATTACTCTGGCAGAAATATGTTAATGTTAGCTTCATATACTGAAGATCACAACTCAATCCTCCATTGCATTCAGAGTCTGCACGGCTGGGAATCAGACTCCCGCTGCACTGCAGTGTGATCCAGTCCTGGTTTCACTAGGAGTTTAATAATAAGACACACCTCAGCTTGTTAACTAGACACACTGGGGCTGATCAAGCTGGTAGTAAAACCTGGAATGGGTGACACTGCTGTGCAATAGGAGTCTTCTTACCAGCCCTGCAATGTAATTCCAGTCCAGTCTAGTCTAGTGATATTAAACTGCAGTTACAATGTAATTCCAGTCCAGTCTAGTGATATTAAACTGCAGTTACAATGTAATTCCAGTCCAGTCTAGTGATATTAAACTGCAGTTACAATGTAATTCCAGTCCAGTCCAGTCTAGTGATATTAAACTGCAGTTACAATGTAATTCCAGTCCAGTCCAGTCTAGTGATATTAAACTGCAGTTACAATGTAATTCCAGTCCAGTCCAGTCTAGTGATATTAAACTGCAGTTACAATGTAATTCCAGTCCAGTCTAGTGATATTAAACTGCAGTTACAATGTAATTCCAGTCCAGTCTAATCTAGTGATATTAAACTGCAGTTACAATGTAATTCCAGTCTACTCTAGTGATATTAAACTGCAGTTACAATGTAATTCCAGTCCAGTCTAGTGATATTAAACTGCAGTTACAATGTAATTCCAGTCCAGTCTAGTCTAGTGATATTAAACTGCAGTTACAATGTAATTCCAGTCCAGTCTAGTGATATTAAACTGCAGTTACAATGTAATTCCAGTCCAGTCTAGTGATATTAAACTGCAGTTACAATGTAATTCCAGTCCAGTCTAATATAGTGATATTAAACTGCAGTTACAATGTAATTCCAGTCCAGTCCAGTCCAGTCTAGTAATATTAAACTGCAGTTACAATGTAATTCCAGTCCAGTCTAATCTAGTGATATTAAACTGCAGTTACAATGTAATTCCAGTCTACTCTAGTGATATTAAACTGCAGTTACAATGTAATTCCAGTCCAGTCTAGTGATATTAAACTGCAGTTACAATGTGATTCCAGTCCAGTCTAGTGATATTAAACTGCAGTTACAATGTAATTCCAGTCCAGTCTAGTGATATTAAACTGCAGTTACAATGTAATTCCAGTCCAGTCTAGTGATATTAAACTGCAGTTACAATGAAATTCCAGTCCAGTCTAGTCTAGTGATATTAAACTGCAGTTACAATGTAATTCCAGTCTAGTCTAGTGATATTAAACTGCAGTTACAATGTAATTCCAGTCCAGTCTAGTCTAGTCAAGGGATGGAAATAATTAATGCTGACGAAGATGCATATATATCTATAAATATATATATATATATATATATATATATGCACACACACACACACATTTATCATAAAACTGCTGTCGTGTTTCACAATCCTGTGTGTGTGAGTCACTGAACCACACAAACATGTAGACAGAGTCTGACCCTTTTCAATCTATCTCTCAACTTCATGTTCTGCTTTTTATTTCCCCAGTGTACAGAGTGCTACCATTAAACTGCACAAACTGGGAAGTACAAGAAACATTGCTTCAGAGAAGACAAACCACTGACCACACCTGAATCTGTGTAGAGAGCATCACTGAACAAACAGGACTGCACTCTGTGCTGTACTGGGGATCTGAGAGCCAGCAAATTCAATACAGTCTAGTCTAGTGAACTAACAGCACTGTACTGTACTGGGGATCTGAGAGCCAGCAAATTCAATACAGTCTAGTCTAGTGAACTCACAGCACTGTACTGTACTGGGGATCTGAGAGCCAGCAAATTCAATACAGTCTAGTCTAGTGAACTCACAGCACTGTACTGGGGATCTGAGAGCCAGCAAATTCAATACAGTCTAGTCTAGTGAACTAACAGCACTGTACTGTACTGGGGATCTGAGAGCCAGCAAATTCAATACAGTCTACTCTAGTGAACTAACAGCACTGTACTGTACTGGGGATCTGAGAGCCAGCAAATTCAATACAGTCTAGTCTAGTGAACTCACAGCACTGTACTGTACTGGGGATCTGAGAGCCAGCAAATTCAATACAGTCTAGTCTAGTCTAACAGCGCTGTACTCTACTGGGATCTGAGAGCCAGCCAGTTCAATGCACAGACTCACCAGTGATGCTTGCTCCCAGGCTGTAGGGTTCAGACGACAGTGTTTGCTGTGTTCTGGGGTCTGTAGTCTCGCAGGTAACAGTGGATCTGATGTCTTCTTTAGCAGTCTGCAGTGAGGAGGTGTTGCTCTGTTCTCCAGGGACGGTTCTGTTGTTTTTCTTCCAGGTGAATTTCGTTCCCGGAGGTCCGTTCGACCGGCAGGTTAACGCCACGGCATTCCCGGCTAAAACTCTCCCCTGCGGACCCTCAATGACAGGGGGACGAAATTTCTCTGGAAATGGGACAGAACTATAACCTCAAACTTACAAGGAATACTGGGAAACCTAGTGGTTAGAGCTGAGGAGGGACTGGGAGGGAGGGAGGGAGGCTGGCTCTAGTGTTTAGAGCTGAGGAGGGACTGGGAGGGAGGGAGGGAGGCTGGCTCTAGTGGTTAGAGCTGTGGAGGGACTGGGAGGGAGGGAGGGAGGCTGGCTCTAGTGGTTAGAGCTGAGGAGGGACTGGGAGGGAGGGAGGGAGGCTGGCTCTAGTGGTTAGAGCTGAGGAGGGACTGGGAGGGAGGGAGGGAGGCTGGCTCTAGCGGTTAGAGCTGAGGAGGGACTGGGAGGGAGGGAGGGAGGCTGGCTCTAGTGGTTAGAGCTGAGGAGGGACTGGGAGGGAGGGAGGCTGGCTCTAGTGGTTAGAGCTGAGGAGGGACTGGGAGGGAGGGAGGGAGGCTGGCTCTAGTGGTTAGAGCTGAGGAGGGACTGGGAGGGAGGGAGGGAGGCTGGCTCTAGTGGTTAGAGCTGAGGAGCGGCTGGGAGGGAGGGAGGCTGTGTGGTTCGGTGGTTAGAGCTGTGTGTATATGACTCAGTGTGTGTGTAGTCTGTGTTTTGTGTGTGTGTATTAAGCACTGTACTGTAAAAGGCTGGTTCACACCAGGCGTACGATTCAGACAGATGCTACGAACGGACGCAGGCTGTAGTTCACACTGAGCGATCTTCTCCCTGCGTTGGTTCATTCTGATTGATTTAAAAAAGACAACACTCTTCTGGAGGTTCGGGGAGTCGTGCGCACGCCGCGTTCAGCTTATTCACTGTAGAACCACAGCGCCTCTTTTTTATAAACAGCTGATCCAAAAAAATAAAAATACTGTGTGACTGACAGCAAATGCCACCATTCAGTTTCATGGTAAAATCACAGGCGTTCGGTTGAGCTGACCCGCTCAGCTTAACCAGCCTGCTTTCAGTAAACACTGTAACGTAGGCTGCTGAGAGACACGCATCAAACACGGGTTCAAATTCCGGAGCTGCTAGTTTTCATTCTGATTATTTATCTGTTCATTTATGGTACCGCACATGCTTAGTTATTAGTTCTTTAGACATTTTCCGCTACATCAATAATTTATTTCAAGTAATAAACGATAAATTGTATGTTACTTGTTAAATTCTAAAGGAAAGAAAAATGCATGTGATTGGTTGAACACGAGTCACCAACTTGACGCTGAGAAAGTTGAACTCTACCAACTCGTCCGCAGCGTCTACGATTTGAACGCAAGGTGATGCGTTCGTAGCGTCCGTCTGATTGGTGTGCCCGGTGTGATCCAGCCTTTACTGTGTGGTGGAGTGGGTAGAGCTGTGTGTATACGAGTCAGTGTGTGTGTAGCCTGTGTCTTGTGAGTGTGTGTTAAGCACTGTACTGTAACTCAGCACACAGGCATATTATCTGCGGCTGGCTTTCTCAAGCTCACAGCGTTTTGTTTCTCTGCTACAGGATGTTGCGCAAATACAAAGTTTACTCCCAACTGTTAACAAAGTACCTTTACTGCAAACTCACTGCACTCACTGCACTGCAGACTCACTGCAAACCCACTGCAAACTCACTGCAAACTCCCTGCAAACCGTCCAGAACTGAAGATCAAGTACATTCTGAATTGCAAAGCAGCGCGCCTCAATGTTATTCTGAGGCAGCGCGGTCTGTAACGCATCAGTGATTCTGCAGGGTTAGGAGTGAAGGATACTAGAAGTGATCAGAGAGCCACACACTCACCTCGCACACTCAGCCTGCTCCCTGAGCCTCTAGCAATGAGGGTCACAACAATCCCTCTGTATTTCTCACAGTAATACATTCCTGAGTCATTCACAGTCAGCCTCACAATTCGAATGGATGAATCTGTGGGGTAGTCTGGATATACTCTGGACACACGGCGGTCGTTTCTCTCATTGGGCGGAGGGGGGTCTGTAGAGTAGAGATACTGTCTGCCGCTGCCAGTGTCCCTGTACCATCTCACTGGTCCTGCAGGACCCACTCTGGACAGGGTGCAGAGTAAAGTGACCTCACCCTCCTCTGTGCCAGTCACAGGGTCTGGGTCCTGAGTTATAATGAGTGGAGGCAGAGCTGGAGAGAGAGGAGAGAGCAGGAACATGGGAGAGGAGAGAGTGGAGGAGACAGGAGAGAGTGCAGGAGAGAGAGGGGGAGAACAGAGAGAAGAGGAGACAGGGAGAGGATAGGAAGGAGGAGAGGAGAGAGTGGAGAGGGGGAGAACAGAGAGGAGAGGAGAGGAGAGAAGAGAGGGCCGAGAGGAGAGGGAGAGGAGAGGGGGAGAGGAGAGAAGAAAGGGTGGAGAGGAGAGAAGAAAGGGTGGAGAGGAGAAGGGGAAAAGAGTGGAGGAGAGAATGGAGAGGGGGAGGGGAGAGAGTGGATAGGGTTAGGGTTAGGGTTAGAGGTCGTATTCAAAACAGCCCTTTTATTTAATACAGTCTATAGTGGAGCTCCAAGACTCTGATCTGCACAGTAAATGATTAACAGCACTGTAAAGACACTAGGAGCTGTGCTCACAATGCCTGCTGTAGATGTAAATGATTAACAGCACTGTAAAGACACTAGGAGCTGTGCTCACAATGCCTGCTGTAGATGTAAATGATTAACAGCACTGTAAAGACACTAGGAGCTGTGCTCACAATGCCTGCTGTAGATGTAAATGATTAACAGCACTGTAAAGACACTAGGAGCTGTGCTCACAATGCCTGCAGTAGATGTAAATGATTAACAGCACTGTAAAGACACTAGGAGCTGTGTTCACAATGCCTGCTGTAGATGGAAATGATTAACAGCACTGTAAAGACACTAGGAGCTGTGCTCACAATGCCTGCTGTAGATGTAAATGATTAACAGCACTGTAAAGACACTAGGAGCTGTGCTCACAATGCCTGCTGTAGATTCAGCTGGACCAGAATCACCTGACATGTCTGTGCGCTACAGGAGCCACAGTGAAGATACTAGAAGTGATCAGAGAGCCACACACTCACCTTGCACACTCAGCCTGCTCCCTGAGCCTCTAGCAATGAGGGTCACATCAATCCCTCCGTATTTCTCACAGTAATACATTCCTGAGTCACGTAGGTTCAGGTTCACAATTCGAATGGAGAGATCTGTCTCGTGGTTTTGATGTACTTGAGACACACGGGGGTCGTTTCTCTCATTGGGCGGAGGGGGGGATGTAGAGTAGAGATACTGTCTGCCGCTGCCAGTGTCCCTGTACCATCTCACTGGTCCTGGAGGAGCCCCTGTCACACTGCAGGGTACAGTGACCTCTCCCTCCTCTGTGCCAGTCACAGAGCCCGGGTCCTGAGTTATAATGGGTTGAGACACCCCTAGAGAGAGAGAGAGGAGAGGAAACAGGAAATCCATTTCAGAGAGCAAAATAGAAGCCAAGTAATGAGACAAAAAGTGAAACAATAAAATAAGTGTTTTGAAAATGAGAGAGAGAGAGATAAATAATTATTATTATTATTATTATTTATTTCTTAGCAGACACCCTTATCCAGGGCGACTTACAATCGTATAATAATAATAATAATAATAATAATAATAATAATAATAATAATAATAAGTAGGTCGAAGATTTAAAGTGGGGACTTGCCTCGCAAGCCCCACTAATAATAATAATTATTATAGTGTTTAGAAATTGATGATTAAGGGTTACCTACACTATGTAACACAATTTTTGTTCCTGGGTAGTAAGTGTTATTTCCTAATTGCTTATGCCTCAAAAGTATAGAAAATGGCTATTATTCCCCACAAACTTTGCTTTTGTGACCAGGACAGTGATATTTTGAAATGTACCTATTTCCAATGAGAAAACGGGCGAATTTGTGTCTTTTCGTTCACATAAAGTCAGAAGAAAACAACATATGAATCCAAATTAACATGTATTTATACTAAAGTAATACAAAAATGACTACAAAAGATTTAGAAGTGAGTAGTTTTTCGAGATTTACGATTATACTGTAAATCACTTTCACGAATCAGCCCCCAAATGTAGTCTCCCATCATGTTCTCGTTATACTGTCCTTGGTAGCGGCGTTCAAAGTCCAGTATATCCTGGTGGAAGCGCTCGCCTTGCTCCTCCGAGTACGCTCCCATGTTCTCCTTGAATTTATCAAGATGAGCATCAAGGATATGGACTTTGAGGGACATCCTACAGCCCATTGTGCCGTAGTTCTTCACCAGAGTCTCAACCAGCTCCACATAGTTTTCGGCCTTGTGATTGCCCAGGAAGCCCCAAACCACTGCGACAAAGCTGTTCCAAGCCGCTTTCTCCTTACTAGTGAGCTTCTTGGGGAATTCATTGCACTCCAGGATCTTCTTTATCTGTGGTCCGATGAAGACACTGGCTTTGACCTTTGCCTCAGACAGCTTAGGGAAGAAGTCTTGAAGGTACTTGAAGGCTGCCGACTCCTTATCTAGAGCTCTGACAAATTGTTTCATAAGGCCCAATTTGATGTGCAGTGGTGGCATCAGCACCTTCCTGGGGTCCACCAGTGGCTCCCACTTGACGTTGTTCCTCCCCACAGAGAACTCGGTCCGCTGTGGCCAGTCCCGCCTCACACATCTTAGCGGATGCTTCCACGGAGTACTTTTTCGCTCTTGTCTTGATAAATTGGCCGCAGACATAGCAAAATGCGTCTGCTGGATGCTTGCAGCCTCTTGATGCCATCTCAGAAAAATGCAGATATGTATCCACTTAGGCAACTGGAACTAAACTGAACTGGTGGGCTTAAGGCCCCTGTATTTATACTACTATTTATATTACTGGAAAGTTCTATAAAGTTCTAGAAGTTACTCCAAGTTTACTCAGCACTGAATCTATCTGGAATGTTCTGGAAAATAGGTAAATTTCAAAATATCACTGTCCTGGTCACAAAAGCAAAGTTTGTGGGGAATAATAGCCATTTTCTATACTTTTGAGGCATAAGCAATTAGGAAATAACACTTACTACCCAGGAACCAAAAAAGAAAAAAAAATTGTTACACGGTGCTATCAAACCTGCTGGACTGTGGCTCTCCAGAGACCAGGCTTGGCCATCCCTGTCCTAGTCTGGATAAAAGCGTCTGCTCAATGAATAATTAATAGCGTAGTTAAAAAAAAAAAACACCAGTTCTATAATGGAGGGCTGTGTCATGATCGCTTTCTGCATTGGCTACAAAAAAATGATATATTTTAAACGGGTTCATTCCTAAAGTTTAATCATTTAGGAAATGAA
Organism: Acipenser ruthenus; assembly: GCF_902713425.1. Classification (NCBI taxonomy): domain Eukaryota; kingdom Metazoa; phylum Chordata; class Actinopteri; order Acipenseriformes; family Acipenseridae; genus Acipenser; species Acipenser ruthenus. The sequence continues at coordinate 34,593 of NW_026708302.1, forward strand.
ACTCTCAGTTCAGTTTTCTAAGGGTTATTTTAACAGGGTGGTCTGTCTGTCTTTCTAAAGCTGAGTTGAACACAAAGCCACCTTTTCAGAACAGCGGTGGCTTTCCAGGAGACCGACAGGAGATCTAGTTTGAGGTTTGCTGTATCAAACCCCAAGCCTCGCTGCCTGGTGAGCCACGCGGTGCCCTGAAACCCAGTACCAAGCCACACAGCGATTCTCAAACCGCTTCCTCCCATCTTTAATTAACTTCTATTTGTTTATTTTTTACAAAACTACAACCAAAACCAACTGTGTTTTATATTTCCAGTCCTCTTCAGCATTCCTCTCTGCGTTTTGTTTTTACATTATTCTTTTTGTTGTTCTCCTTTCAGACAATAGGAGCAGATCATTAAAGGATGGAGGAACCGCTTTGAAAAAATCTCTCAAAGTGGCTTTGTTTTCCCTCTAAGCTTCGTAATGCTTGTTTTAAAAGCGAACTTCTGATAAAAGTCAGTCCTGGTCATTGTCTTTATCACAGCGATGATAAAGACAATGTAGGATTAAAAGGGGTCTCGATACCAGGAGGTTCAAATCCCGGCTGAGCCTCCGACTCCCTGTGTGGGTGTGACCCTGAGCAAGTCACTGAACCTCCTTGTGCTCCGTCCTTCAGGATGAGACGTCAAACAAACGAGCTCCTATTGGAAGTGACTCTGCAGCAGCCACTGACTCCCTGTGTGTGTGTGTGACCCTGAGCAAGTCACTGAACCTCCTTGTGCTCCGTCCTTCAGGATGAGACGTCAAACAAACAAGCTCCTATTGGAAGTGACTCTGCAGCAGCCACTGACTCCCTGTGTGTGTGTGACCCTGAGCAAGTCACTGAACCTCCTTGTGCTCCGTCCTTCAGATGAGACGTCAAACAACCGAGCTCCTATTGGAAGTGACTCTGTAGCAGCCACTGACTCCCTGTGTGTGAGTGTGTGACCCTGAGCAAGTCACTGAACCTTCTTGTGCTCCGTCCTTCAGGATGAGACGTCAAACAAACGAGCTCCTATTGGAAGTGACTCTGCAGCAGCCACTGACTCCCTGTGTGTGTGTGAGACCCTGAGCAAGTCACTGAACCTCCTTGTGCTCTGTCCTTCAGGATGAGACGTCAAACAAACGAGCCCCTATTGGAAGCAACTCTGCAGCAGCAGCAGCATTGTTGATAATACAGAGTTCACCCCCCTAGTCTCTAAGTCTCTTTGGACAAAAAGCATCTGCTAAATGACTCATTACTTCTAATAATAGTAATTATTATTAATAATAACAACAGAAACTCACCAGGTCGAGACATCTGTAGAAGTGTTAGGAGCAGAGCGAGGATCGGACACTTCATGCTGGCAGAGACCCTGACCGCCGGTTCCACACACAGAGAGAGAGATAGAGAGACCGGAGACTGACCGTCCGGCAGTGAGGGGGACTGAAACAGGATGAAGGGAGGGGTGTGTGTCACTGCTTAAATAAACACAGATAGAGAGATAAAGGGAAGTAACGTTCCTTCCTCTGAAAAAAAAAAGGGAAGTTCATGTTATCAGCAGTGTGTTGCAATAGCTGACTGAAAAAGAGAGGGCTGGACACAGTCGAAATATAACTGAATATTGAAATCTTTATTAAAACACTAGGGGGCGCTACAGTAGAAATATAACTGATATTATTTACATTTTTATTAAAACACTAGGGGGCACTACAGTAGAAATATAACTGACCTGATTGAAATCTTTATTAAAACACTAGGGGGCGCTACAGTAGAAATATAACTGATATTGAAATCTTTATTAAAACACTAGGGGGTGCTACAGTAGAAATATAACTGACCTGATTGAAATCTTTATTAAAACACTAGGGGGTGCTACAGTAGAAATATAACTGACCTGATTGAAATCTTTATTAAAACACTAGGGGGCGCTACAGTAGAAATATAACTGACCTGATTGAAATCTTTATTAAAACACTAGGGGGCACTACAGTAGAAATATAACTGATATTGAAATCTTTATTAAAACACTAGGGGGTGCTACAGTAGAAATATAACTGACCTGATTGAAATCTTTATTAAAACACTAGGGGGCGCTACAGTAGAAATATAACTGACCTGATTGAAATCTTTATTAAAACACTAGGGGGCGCTACAGTAGAAATATAACTGATATTGAAATCTTTATTAAAACACTAGGGGGCGCTACAGTAGAAATATAACTGATATTGAAATCTTTATTAAAACACTAGGGGGTGCTACAGTAGAAATATAACTGATATTGAAATCTTTATTAAAACACTAGGGGGCGCTACAGTAGAAATATAACTGACCTGATTGAAATCTTTATTAAAACACTAGGGGGTGCTACAGTAGAAATATAACTGACCTGATTGAAATCTTTATTAAAACACTAGGGGGCGCTACAGTAGAAATATAACTGATATTGAAATCTTTATTAAAACACTAGGGGGTGCTACAGTAGAAATATAACTGATATTGAAATCTTTATTACAACACTAGGGGGTGCTACAGTAGAAATATAACTGATATTGAAATCTTTATTAAAACACTAGGGGGCGCTACAGTAGAAATATAACTGATATTGAAATCTTTATTAAAACACTAGGGGGTGCTACAGTAGAAATATAACTGACCTGATTGAAATCTTTATTAAAACACTAGGGGGCGCTACAGTAGAAATATAACTGATATTGAAATCTTTATTAAAACACTAGGGGGTGCTACAGTAGAAATATAACTGATATTGAAATCTTTATTAAAACACTAGGGGGCGCTACAGTAGAAATATAACTGACCTGATTGAAATCTTTATTAAAACACTAGGGGGCGCTACAGTAGAAATATAACTGATATTGAAATCTTTATTAAAACACTAGGGGGCGCTACAGTAGAAATATAACTGACCTGATTGAAATCTTTATTAAAACACTAGGGGGCGCTACAGTAGAAATATAACTGATATTGAAATCTTTATTAAAACACTAGGGGGCGCTACAGTAGAAATATAACTGATATTGAAATCTTTATTAAAACACTAGGGGGCGCTACAGTAGAAATATAACTGATATTGAAATCTTTATTAAAACACTAGGGGGCGCTACAGTAGAAATATAACTGACCTGATTGAAATCTTTATTAAAACACTAGGGGGCGCTACAGTAGAAATATAACTGATATTGAAATCTTTATTACAACACTAGGGGGCGCTACAGTAGAAATATAACTGACCTGATTGAAATCTTTATTAAAACACTAGGGGGCGCTACAGTAGAAATATAACTGACCTGATTGAAATCTTTATTAAAACACTAGGGGGCGCTACAGTAGAAATATAACTGACCTGATTGAAATCTTTATTAAAACACTAGGGGGCACTACAGTAGAAATATAACTGACCTGATTGAAATCTTTATTAAAACACTAGGGGGCGCTACAGCAGAAATATAACTGGCACGAAGGCAGCGCGAATTCAATACACTCACAAATTAAAAAATTTTAAAAAGTTGACTATCTATCTGCAACTATAAAACACCAAATTGCGTTAAACCGATATTATTTTTCTGTTTGTAGAAAGAGGTGCATCTGTATGTTTGTGAAAATAGACTGTGCTGTCTTTAAAAACTTCTGAATATTATTATTTAAAAATAAAATCAAGAAAATATATTGTGCTGTCTTCAAAAACACAAGAAAATATTGCTAAACAAAAGTGAGAATATTGATTTAGTTTTTTTGTTTTTTTTTTTGTTTTGATTATTGCACTGAAAAATGACCAGTAATCATTTGAATGTGAATAATTGTGACTCGGACCGTCTCCTATAACAATCCAGTCCTGGGGGACCCCCCTGTGTGTGTCTACAGGCTTTCATTCCGGCTGAGCTCTTAATTACTGACCCAGACCCTTCATTGAACTGATGCATTTGCTTAAATAGACCTTTTTAATTGTTTTCAGCTGCAGATTTCAAATCAGCCGTGACGTTTTCTCAGGAACTCTGCAGCTTTTAAAGAGCCGAGGTCTAATTTGGACCTCGTTTGTTTTGCGTCACCTCCTGGTATCAGGCCCGGTTCTTTCACTGCTGGACCAGCAGGCCCGTCTGTAGCTGCTCCTGCGACCCCTGGCCCACAGTTTAGGAACCCCCTGCTGCAGACGCCCGTCCTCAAAGAGACGCTGGGGAGGGAGGGCTTAATACTCACAGTAATTAAACTGGGCATCGGAAAAGGACTTGAATTCAACACACCCACACACACACACACAGGCACGCACGCACACACACACACACACACCTACACGCACGCACGCACACACACACTGACACCCCCCACACACACACTGACACACACACACAGTGACACACACACGCACGCACACACACACACACACCCTCCTCCTCCACTGTGGGACAGTGCAGTGGAGTGGCTTTATTTGAAAAAGCCAGCTAGCAAAAAGAATGAGGGAGAGAGAATGAGGGAATGAGAGGGAGAGTGTGAGAAAGAGAATGGGAGTAAGAGAGGGAGAGAAAGGAAGAGTGAAATAGAATGAGGGAGATAGGAAGAAAAAGAATGAGGGAGAGAAAGGAAGAGAATGAGGGAGAGAGAAAGGAAGAGAAAGAATGAGGGAGAGAGAAAGGAAGAGAAAGAATGAGGGAGAGAAAGGAAGAGAAAGAATGAGGGAGAGAGAGAAAGGAAGAGAGAAAGAATAAGGGAGAGAATGAAGGAATGAGGGAGAGTGGGAGAAAGAGAATGGGAGTAAGAGAGGGAGAGAAAGGAAGAGTGAAATAGAATGAGGGAGATAGGAAGAGAAAGAATGAGGGAGAGAGAAAGGAAGAGAGAAAGAGAATGAGGGAGAGAGAAAGGAAGAGAAAGAATGAGGGAAAGAGAAAGAGAATGAGGGAGAGAGAAAGGAAGAAAGAGAATGAGGGAGATAGGGAGAAAGAGAATGAGGGAGAGAGAATGAGGGAGAGAGAAAGAGGGAGAGTGAGATAATGAGGGAGTGAGAGGGAAAGTGAGATAGAAAGAGAATGAGAGAAAGGGAGAGGGATAGAAGACAAGAGAGGGAGAGAAAAAGACAGAGAGGGAGAGAATGACACATTTTCCAGATTTGAGGGAGAGGCTAGTTTGTAAGAAAAACAAAAAAAAATCTTTTTTTTTTTAAAAGTGGCCTCGAGCTACCTGCTGTTGTTTGAATTTCTTTCAGATAGCAGGGAACTGTGGTTTTCAGTAAACGCTGTCTCTGAGTGGCTGTGACGCCTGGCCCCGTGTCTCTGTGGTTTCGGATGAGAACGCCGCTGTGAAAGCTGTTGTCACAGCATGAGCACAACATGCTGTTTCTGTGGAACGTGTAATTTCCCGTCTCGCTTCAAACCGCACTGTGAAAACCAAGACCGAAACTCAATCTTGTGCAGCAGCTCTTAAACACAAAACAAAATGAGTTGGACACTATTTTTAAAAGCACAAAATACATCTACCCTGTGCTTTACAATGCTTCCCTATGCTTTACCACACCTCTCTGTGCTTTACAATGCTTCCCTATGCTTTACCACACCTCTGTGCTTTACAATGCTTCCCTATGCTTTACCACACCTCTCTGTGCTTTACAATGCTTCCCTATGCTTTACCAGACCTATCTGTGCTTTACAATGCTTCCCTATGCTTTACCACACCTCTCTGTGCTTTACAATGCTTCCCTATGCTTTACCAGACCTCTCTGTGCTTTACAATGCTTCCCTATGCTTTACCAGACCTCTCTGTGCTTTACAATGCTTCCCTATGCTTCACCACACCTCTCTGTGCTTTACAATGCTTCCCTATGCTTTACCACACCTCTCTGTGCTTTACAATGCTTCCCTATGCTTTACCAGACCTCTCTGTGCTTTACAATGCTTCCCTATGCTTTACAAAGACAAAAAAGCTTCGAGGAGAAATTTCTTTTTTTTTCAAAATTTTATTTTAGGATGAAGCCTGTCAAAAGATTTTAAACTGCATCTGTTTAAATAACGCGCCTGTCATTTCTCTTTTCATCGTTCACATCCTGACAGCTTTTTACACTTAGGAAGTCTGTTTCAGAGCTCTTTTTTGAAATGTCTGCTCCGGTGCTCTGACAGCGTCAGGATCATCGCCCGCGTTGTCAAAACAGGCAGCGATAACGATCCCGGATGAGGCGCGGAACAGGAAAGCCATAGCACCCCGATCCTGCCTGGGGGACCCCCTGTGTGTGTCCGCTGCGTCTGCTCTCAGTTACTGAACCAGGCCCTTCATTAGAACTCAGACATTCGCTTTTAATTAGACCTTTTTATAATTTGTTCTCGGCTCCTTAAAAAGTTGCAGGGTTCAAGTCTCAATCTGCAACCGTTTCAGAGCTGAAAACGATTAAAAAGGTCTAATCAGTTCAATTAAGGGTTTGAGAGGACAGATCTCAAAGCCTCAGTGAACCGGAGCAGACATTTTAAAAAAAGGAGCTCTGAAACAGACTTTCTAAGTGTAAGAAGCTGTCAGGATGAGATATATACATATAATACATACATGCAATCTGTACATACATATACAAAGAAACTACTGATAAGAACGATACTGAACCATTGAAATGTCTGAAGTACTGCTTTCTAGTGCTGACAAGAGGTGAGAGAATGGATTTTAAAGATGGTCAGCGCTCCTTTAAAGGGATGGGCCGGTGATCATGTTAATAAAGCTAATAAGAGGTGAGAGAATGGATTTTAAAGATGGTCAGCGCTCCTTTAAAGGGATGGGCCGGTGATCATGTTAATAAAGCTAATAAGAGGTGAGAGAATGGATTTTAAAGATGGTCAGCGCTCCTTTAAAGGGAGGGGCCGGTGATCATGTTAATAAAGCTAATAAGAGGTGAGAGAATGGATTTTAAAGATGGTCAGCGCTCCTTTAAAGGGAGGGGCCGGTGATCATGTTAATAAAGCTAATAAGAGGTGAGAGAATGGATTTTAAAGATGGTCAGCGCTCCTTTAAAGGGAGGGGCCGGTGATCCTGTTAATAAAGCTAATAAGAGGTGAGAGAATGGATTTTAAAGATGGTCAGCGCTTCTTTAAAGGGAGGGGCCGGTGATCCTGTTAATAAAGCTAATAAGAGGTGAGAGAATGGATTTTAAAGATGGTCAGCGCTTCTTTAAAGGGAGGGGCCGGTGATCCTGTTAATAAAGCTAATAAGAGGTGAGAGAATGGATTTTAAAGATGGTCAGCGCTCCTTTAAAGGGAGGGGCTGGTGATCATGTTAATAAAGCTAATAAGAGGTGAGAGAATGGATTTTAAAGATGGTCAGCGCTCCTTTAAAGGGAGGGGCCGGTGATCATGTTAATAAAGCTAATAAGAGGTGAGAGAATGGATTTTAAAGATGGTCAGCGCTCCTTTAAAGGGAGGGGCTGGTGATCCTGTTAATAAAGCTAATAAGAGGTGAGAGAATGGATTTTAAAGATGGTCAGCGCTCCTGTAAAGGGAGGGGCCGGTGATCATGTTAATAAGGGTGCATTCTGACAGATGAATGATGTTTTTCTCTCCCTCGGTGGTTCCCTGTTTCTCCAGCAGAGGGCAGACTGGCGAGGGCGGAAGCTGGCTCAGTGGGTTCGCTGGTTTCGGTTGCGGACCGGACCGGATCCCTCTTGGACTCCACCAGCCTGAGATCCTCCAGAGTCACCAGAACCACCTGCGGAGAATCAGGCCAGTCAGGCCAGTCTGCAGAGAGGCGAGCCGCAGTATGGGGAGTTCTCAGTTAATTCTAGGCATCTCCAGTCAGTTGTAGCTTTCTCAAGGCAGTGTTAGCTACTTCTGTGTTAGAGCAGTGAGTTCTAGGCTGTTCTCTGTCTAGTCTGTATTCATCTTCTCAAGCCAGTGTTAGGTACTAGGTTATTGTTGTCGGTTCTAGGGTGTTCTAGGTGTCTAGCCAGTTTAGGTACCTCAAGGTTATTGCAGTGAGTTCTAGGTGGTTCTAGGTGTCAGTTTTAGCTTTTTCAAGGCAGTGTTAGGTACTTCTAGGTTATTGTAGTGTGTTCTAGGTGGTTGGTTCTAGGTTCTAGGCTCGGGCTCGGACTGACCTGCGGGGTGAGGGGGTCCCGGTAATCACACACCCCCTCGGGGAACACCAGCCGGATTAACTCTTTCAGCACGGGGGGGTACACATAGGTGGGCCTGGAGGTCTGAGACAATCCAACACCTGCCTGCCACTGAGAGAGGAGAGGAGAGAGAGGAAAAGAGAGAGAGGAATAGAGAGGGGAGAGAGAGAGGAGAGGAGAGGAGAGAGAGGAGAGAGAGAGAGAGGAGAGAGGAGAGGAGAGAGAGAGGAGTAAAGAGGAGAGAGAGGAAAAGAGGGGAGAGGAGAGGAGAGAGAGGAGAGACGGAGAGAGAGGAGAGAGGGGAGAGGAAGAGAGAGGAGAGAGGAGAGAGGGGAGAGGAGAGGAGAGAGAAGAGGAGAGAGGGGAGGAGATAGGAGAGGAGAGAAGGGAGGAGAGAGGAGAGGAGAGAGGAGATAGTGGAGTGAGGAGAGGAGAGAGGGGGATGGGAGGAGAGGGAGGGAAGTGGGAGGAGAGGGAGGGAAGTGGGAGGAGAGAGAGGGGAGAGGAAGAGAAGGAGGGAGGAGGTCAAAGTGAAGGTTGCCGTTAGATTTTACCAGAGGAGTTTCCATAACACTGACAATTTAAAAAATATATGTGTGTATGTGTTGTATGGTGTTGACTGTATTGCAGTGTGTGTGTGTGTGTGTGTGTTGTGTTGCAGTGTGTGGTGTTGTGTGTGTGCTGTTGCAATGTGTGTGTGGTGTCGTGTGTGTGTCTTGTGTGTTGTGTTGCAGTGTGTGTGTCGTGTGTGTTGTGGTGTCGTGTGTGTGTTTGTGTTGCAGTGTTCCCGGGTGTGTGTGTGTTGTGTTGTAGTGTGTGTGTCGTGTGTGTGTTTGTGTTGTGTGTGGTGTTGTGTGTGTGTTTCAGTGTGTGTGTTGTGTGTGTTGCAGTGTGTGTGTGGTGTTGTGTGTGTGTGTTTGTGTTGTAGAGTGTGTGTTGTATTGTGGTGTTGTGTGTGTGGTGTTGCAGTGTGTGTGTCGTGTTTCAGTGTGTGTGTCGTTTGTGTGTTGTGTTGTAGTGTGTACGTGTGTGTGTGTTGCAGTGTGTTGTGTGTGTTGTGGTGTTGTGTGTGTTTGTGTCGTGTGTGTGTTTGTGTTCTCGCTCCTCACCAGTCTGTGTCGGATGAGCCGGTACGCTTTCCTGCGTCTCTGTCTGTCACTCTGCAGCCCTGAAGCAGCCTGGAGCAGAGGAGCGACCCACCCAGGAACACTGCAACACAAACACACACCCTGACACACACCCAGGAACACTGCAACACAAACACACACCCTGACACACACCCAGGAACACTGCAACACAAACACACACCCTGTCACACACCCAGGAACACTGCAACACAAACACACACCCTGTCACACACCCAGGAACACTGCAACACAAACACACACCCTGACACACACCCAGGAACACTGCGACACAAACACACACCCTGACACACACCCAGGAACACTGCAACACAAACACACACCCTGTCACACACCCAGGAACACTGCAACACAAACACACACCCTGACACACACCCAGGAACACTGCGACACAAACACACACACTGACACACACCCAGGAACACTGCAACACAAACACACACCCTGACACACACCCAGGAACACTGCGACACAAACACACACCCTGACACACACCCAGGAACACTGCGACACAAACACACACCCTGACACACACCCAGGAACACTGCGACACAAACACACACCCTGACACACACCCAGGAACACTGCGACACAAACACACACCCTGACACACACCCAGGAACACTGCGACACAAACACACACCCTGACACACACCCAGGAACACTGCAACACAAACACACACCCTGACACACACCCAGGAACACTGCAACACAAACACACACACTGACACACACCCAGGAACACTGCGACACAAACACACACCCTGACACACACCCAGGAACACTGCAACACAAACACACACCCTGACACACACCCAGGAACACTGCAACACAAACACACACCCTGACACACACCCAGGAACACTGCGACACAAACACACACCCTGACACACACCCAGGAACACTGCGACACAAACACACACCCTGACACACACCCAGGAACACTGCAACACAAACACACACCCTGACACACACCCAGGAACACTGCAACACAAACACACACCCTGACACACACCCAGGAACACTGCAACACAAACACACACCCTGACACACACCCAGGAACACTGCAACACAAACACACACCCTGACACACACCCAGGAACACTGCAACACAAACACACACCCTGACACACACCCAGGAACACTGCAACACAAACACACACACTGACACACACCCAGGAACACTGCAACACAAACACACACCCTGACACACACCCAGGAACACTGCGACACAAACACACACCCTGACACACACCCAGGAACACTGCGACACAAACACACACCCTGACACACACCCAGGAACACTGCGACACAAACACACACCCTGACACACACCCAGGAACACTGCAACACAAACACACACACTGACACACACCCAGGAACACTGCAACACAAACACACACCCTGACACACACCCAGGAACACTGCAACACAAACACACACCCTGACACACACCCAGGAACACTGCAACACAAACACACACCCTGACACACACCCAGGAACACTGCAACACAAACACACACCCTGACACACACCCAGGAACACTGCAACACAAACACACACACTGACACACACCCAGGAACACTGCAACACAAACACACACCCTGACACACACCCAGGAACACTGCAACACAAACACACACCCTGACACACACCCAGGAACACTGCAACACAAACACACACACTGACACACACCCAGGAACACTGCAACACAAACACATCCCTCAGCTTCATAGAGTCCAATGAAAGCTGTTGAATAATGTTCCCTTGTTAACATATTGAATTCCACCCCCTCTATATAGAATGAACTCCCTCAGCTTCATAGAGTCCAATGAAAGCTGCTGAATAATGTTCCCTTGTTAACATATTGAATTCCACCCCCTCTATATAGAATGAACTCCCTCAGCTTCATAGAGTCCAGTGAAAGCTGCTGAATAATGTTCCCTTGTCAACATATTGAATCACACACCCTCTATATAGAATGAACCCCCTCAGCTTCATAGAGTCCAATGAAAGCTGCTGAATAATGTTCCTTTGTTAACATATTGAATTCCACCCCCTCTATATAGAATGAACTCCCTCAGCTTCATAGAGTCCAATGAAAGCTGCTGAATAATGTTCCCTTGTTAACATATTGAATTCCACCCCCTCTATATAGAATGAACTCCCTCAGCTTCATAGAGTCCAATGAAAGCTGCTGAATAATGTTCCCTTGTTAACATATTGAATTCCACCCCTCTATATAGAATGAACTCCCTCAGCTTCATAGAGTCCAGTGAAAGCTGCTGAATAATGTTCCCTTGTTAACATATTGAATTCCACCCCCTCTATATAGAATGAACTCCCTCAGCTTCATAGAGTCCAATGAAAGCTGCTGAATAATGTTCCCTTGTTAACATATTGAATTCCACACCCTCTATATAGAATGAACTCCCTCAGCTTCATAGAGTCCAATGAAAGCTGCTGAATAATGTTCCCTTGTTAACATATTGAATTCCACCCCCTCTATATAGAATGAACTCCCTCAGCTTCATAGAGTCCAATGAAAGCTGCTGAATAATGTTCCCTTGTTAACATATTGAATTCCACCCCCTCTATATAGAATGAACTCCCTCAGCTTCATAGAGTCCAATGAAAGCTGCTGAATAATGTTCCCTTGTTAACATATTGAATTCCACCCCCTCTATATAGAATGAACTCCCTCAGCTTCATAGAGTCCAATGAAAGCTGCTGAATAATGTTCCCTTGTTAACATATTGAATTCCACCCCCTCTATATAGAATGAACTCCCTCAGCTTCATAGAGTCCAATGAAAGCTGCTGAATAATGTTCCCTTGTTAACATATTGAATTCCACCCCCTCTATATAGAATGAACTCCCTCAGCTTCATAGAGTCCAATGAAAGCTGCTGAATAATGTTCCCTTGTTAACATATTGAATTCCACCCCCTCTATATAGAATGAACTCCCTCAGCTTCATAGAGTCCAATGAAAGCTGCTGAATAATGTTCCCTTGTTAACATATTGAATTCCACCCCCTCTATATAGAATGAACTCCCTCAGCTTCATAGAGTCCAATGAAAGCTGCTGAATAATGTTCCCTTGTTAACATATTGAATTGCACACCCTCTATATAGAATGAACTCCCTCAGCTTCATAGAGTCCAATGAAAGCTGCTGAATAATGTTCCCTTGTTAACATATTGAATTCCACCCCCTCTATATAGAATGAACTCCCTCAGCTTCATAGAGTCCAATGAAAGCTGCTGAATAATGTTCCCTTGTTAACATCTTGAATTCCACACCCAGCGCTTTGTATAGTTTTCCAGATACTTAACAAAAATTGACAGCTATTGAAAAATAGTTTTTTGCAATATAATTTTGTGCTTTCTTTGATCACATGATGTTAAATAAAGCAGCTAAATTATATTCGTATAGTTATCTATTAATATATATACAGCTCTGGAAAAAATTAAGAGACCACTGCAAAATGATCAGTTTCTCTGGTTTTACTATTTATAGGTTTGTGTTTGGGTAAAATGAACATTTTTGTTTTATTTTATAAACTACTGACAACATTTCTCCCAAATTCCAAATAAAAATATCGTCATTTAGAGCATTTATTTGCAGAAAATGACAACTGGTCAAAATAACAAAAAAGATGCAGTGTTGTCAGACCTCGAATAATGCAAAGAAAATAAGTTCATATTCATTTTTAAACAACACAATACTAATGTTTTAACTTAGGAAGAGTTCAGAAATCAATATTTGGTGGAATAACCCTGATTTTCAAGCACAGCTTTCATGCGTCTTAGTATTGTGTTGTTTAAAAATGAATATGAACTTATTTTCTTTGCATTATTCGAGGTCTGACAACACTGCATCTTTTTTGTTATTTTGACCAGTTGTCATTTTCTGCAAATGCATGCTCTGAATGACAATATTTTTATTTGGAATTTGGGAGAAATGTTGTCAGTAGTTTATAGAATAAAACAAAAATGTTCATTTTACCCAAACACATACCTATAAATAGTAAAACCAGAGAAACTGATAATTTTGCAGTGGTCTCTTTTCCAGAGCTGTATATATATATATATAAATTATATCTCAATCCTAAAATTCTCTGTGATACAAAACGTTTGTCCGCAGCTGCTCCGTGCAATTGATATCGTGTCTCGTAACAGCGATTGCATTTTAAATTGTAATAATAATAATAATAATAATAATAATAATAATAATAATAATAATAACTTACTGGAACCTCTGACACGTCGCGGTAAAGCGCTCCATGTCTGGATAATATTTTCTGGTCAGGACGGTTTTAATCTCCGAGCCTCGCTATACAAACCTGCCAGGCCGCCGTCATAAAGTTGCTTTTTCAACGCGTTAAAGAAACGTTGGGGATTTTTCCCGCTCAAATTGTAGCATTTCTCCTTAGCGTTTTTTTTTAAGTTAAAAAGGTCGAAATGGCTTTTATTAGGCGTTTTTTTCCTTCATTATTATGTATAAAACACATTACAATAATAATAATAATAATAATAATAATAATAATAATAATAATAATTTGCATTAGTTGATTAGAGTACACGGTTAATTTAGTTAACAATTCTAACAAGCGGTTTCGCTGTGTGATTAATTTATATATTTATAAAAACAATATTCATAATGTTTGTATCCTGGAACACGATCACCCTTCATGTAAATGTGCTTTATTTTGCTCTTATCTGCCCCCTATTTTACTGCATTTAATCCTGTACTTCAGAATACTGTAATCTGCCAAGTGCTTAACCTGTAGTACTTTGTATTTAATCACATCCTGATGTAACTATCACTATTTAATCATATCCTGATGTAACTATCACTATTATCTGCTGTATTATTGAATTGTGGTTTGTCACACTTGAACAAAAGTTATTGTATTTCTTGCTCTTATTGTATTACTTGTATTGTAACACTTGAAATGTATTTGCTTGCGATTGTAAGTCGCCCTGGATAAGGGCGTCTGCTAAGAAATAAATAATAATATTCATAATGCGTGTTTTATGATGTCGACCTCACTTCAGATCACATTTCTTTCCCGCCTATTATTTCTGCTGATCATTATTTTGATTCGGGAGAGTGCAATACCGCTACTCGACGGGAGATGGCGCCAGTGCGACGCGAGAGATTTTTAAAAATCTGTTGGTTTTTGAGGCGCTGAAGTAAGAGTGAAACTTAACTAAACTATAGACCCCCGGAGCCAATCTGGCGGAAACTGGGGCTCAGTTTCACAACGGCAGTGTGTCGAGTTTGACAGCGGACTTGGTTTGACTGCATGAAAGACCGGGTCGAATTTATTTATTTATTTAGCGATTAAAATAAAGCCGCAGGTTTTTTTTTAAAACCGTGTGTTAAATACTGACATTTTTAACACGTGGTTAAGAAAAAAACCTGCGCCTTTATTTCTGTTTTGTATTTTGAAACAATAAAAAAGTTTATTATTAATAATAATAATAATAATAATAATAATAATAATAATAATAATAATAATAATAAATCAAGGTACTTTCTGTTTTGCAATTAGTCTGACTTTTTGCACAAAATCCAGCGCGTATTTTCTCTGAGAGAGAGAGAGAGAGAGAGAGAGAGAGAGAGAGAGAGAGAGAGGAGAGAGAGAGAGGGAAAGAGAGAGGGGGAGAGATAATGAGAGGAGAGAGAGAGAGAGTGAACGGTCGTAGCGTGAGGCACTCTATCGCATTTAAGATTAGCATGGGAGGAAGCTGTGATAATTAATCGTTTTTTTGTGTTTGTTTTACCCACCGTGCTGTGATTGATAGATTGATAGACAGCGCCGCTTTAATTAAAATCCGTGCGATTGGATTACAGACAGAGACCCGCTCTCACGCCGCGCAGTCCGCTCAGACAGACAGACAGACAGACACACACACAGACAGACACACACACACACAGACACACAGACAGATAGACAGACAGACAGACAGTCACACACAGACAGACAGACACACAGACAGACACACACACAGACACACAGACAGACACACACACACACAGACACACAGACAGACAGACAGACAGACAGACACACACAGACAGACAGACAGACAGACACACACACAGACACACAGACAGACAGACAGACAGACAGACAGACAGACACAGACAGACAGACAGACAGACACACACAGACAGACAGACAGACAGACACACAGACAGACAGACAGACCGTTATCGCTTCAAATCATTTCAATCATTTCAACATTTCAACTAAATTTATTTGTTTAAGCAACGCTGTGGGCTTTTGTAATGACAGCGGGGTTCAAATTAATAAATATATTAATTAAATTAATTACTTAATTAATAGAAATATGACAACAAATTAAAAACGTCTTTCTCTAACCACTGAGCTCCTCGAACCCACTGCCTTCCACACTGCAGCCCAGTACCCTAACCACTGAGCTCCTCAAACCCGCTGCCTTCCACACTGCAGCCCAGCACCCTAACCACTGAGCTCCTCAAACCCACTGCCTTCCACACTGCAGCCCAGCACCCTAACCACTGAGCTCCTCAAACCCATTGCCTTCCACACTGCAACCCAGCACCCTAACCACTGAGCTCCTCAAACCCGCTGCCTTCCACACTGCAGCCCAGCACCCTAACCACTGAGCTCCTCAAACCCACTGCCTTCCACACTGCAGCCCAGCACCCTAACCACTGAGCTCCTCAAACCCACTGCCTTCCACACTGCAGCCCAGCACCCTAACCACTGAGCTCCTCAAACCCGCTGCCTTCCACACTGCAGCCCAGCACCCTAACCACTGAGCTCCTCGAACCCGCTGCCTTCCACACTGCAGCCCAGTACCCTAACCACTGAGCTCCTCAAACCCGCTGCCTTCCACACTGCAGCCCAGCACCCTAACCACTGAGCTCCTCAAACCCACTGCCTTCCACACTGCAGCCCAGCACCCTAACCACTGAGCTCCTCAAACCCGCTGCCTTCCACACTGCAGCCCAACACCCTAACCACTGAGCTCCTCGAACCCGCTGCCTTCCACACTGCAGCCCAGCACCCTAACCACTGAGCTCCTCAAACCCGCTGTCTTCCACACTGCAGCCCAGCACCCTAACCACTGAGCTCCTCGAACCCGCTGCCTTCCACACTGCAGCCCAGCACCCTAACCACTGAGCTCCTCGAACCCGCTGCCTTCCACACTGCAGCCCAGCACCCTAACCACTGAGCTCCTCGAACCCGCTGCCTTCCACACTGCAGCCCAGCACCCTAACCACTGAGCTCCTCAAACCCGGTGCCTTCCACACTGCAGCCCAGCACCCTAACCACTGAGCTCCTCGAACCCACTGCCTTCCACACTGCAGCCCAGCGCTGTCTCTCTCTTTCTTTTTCTTTCTTTCTTTTTCTTTCACTCTTTCTTTCCCTCGTTCCTTCTCTTTTTTCTTTATTTACACCAAATATTGTTAAACGGCAGAAAAATCAGAATACAGAGAGAGAGAGAGAGATTTTCAAATAATTTATTTTATTATTTCTTAATACATTCAGAGTTTTATCTGTAGTCGATTCTGTCTGGCACTGCAATACAATTAGAGCAAGCGAGCAGTTCAGTTGACAGGAAGTTGTCAGAGGGGGACCGTTTAAACCGCTGCACCTCGACCTGCGAAAAACCAAACCATTCAAATCCTAACAGATTTGAGTCTTGGTGCAGCAGTAAAAAAAGCCCCCCTCCTTAAAATTTTGGTTCCCCACCCCCCATATCCAACTTCCACAAGCAAGCAGTTAAATTGACAGGAAGTTGCCGGGGGGAACCTTTTAAACCGCTGCACCTCGACTGTGAAAAATCAAACCATTAAAAAAAAAATCTTAGCAGATTTGAGTCTTTTAATCTCTGTGGTTGAATCTGAGACCTTTATCTTTAGAAACAGGGAAGAGGGGCTGCTGACAAACAGGAAGCAGGGAAGCACTTCCTGTCTTTGTGTTCCGAGAAGGGACAAGTTGCTATTGTGTTTTTGGTTTTTTTTAAATTTATATCCTGTGAAAAACAGACAAGAAAAAAAATCCTATTTCAGGAAACAAAGTGAATCAAAACCAGCAGGATTCATTGTTCTTTTAATTACCCTTTCCCGAGCGCAACAGAGAAATCAAGTCAAGTTAATATTGAAATGATAAGGAGCCTGGAGTTTGAGCAGGGTTACAAACTCACACTAGCCCTGCTGCTGCTGCTGCAGCCAGTCCTGGGGTTCAGAGCTCCCCTCAATGAAGTCTAGTATTATTATTATTAATATTGAAATGATCAGGAGCCAGGAGTTTGAGCAGGGTTACAAACTCACACTAGCCCTGCTGCTGCTGCTGCTGCACCCAGTCCTGGGGTTCAGAGCTCCCCTCAATGAAGTCTAGTATTATTATTGAAATGATCAGGAGCCAGGAGTTTGCTCTGCAGATGTGTGTGTGTGTTTGTGATGTTTTAAATTTGTCTGCCAGGGATTCTGCTTGATGGATGAACGAGATAAAGCTTTTCATAAACATCGGCCCGCTCTCTCCTTCCTTCCTTCCTCCCTGAACTGCAGCGAGGGTCACAGGACTGCTGCCAGACTATCATCAGCAACGACTCCCAGCCCTGCGTCCGACTGAACTGGAGGAGGCTGAGAGAGACAGGTTAGCAGAGACCGGAGTTTCAATGCCTTCGTCATCCAGAACTTCACTGGATCTGAAACTCCCAAACTAGAAGAGACTGAGAGAGAAAGTCAGGTTAGCAGAGAAGCGTTTTAATGAAGAGGAAGCAGAGGGGTTCAGATAAACCCAGCGTGGCGCGTCCCCCTCGCTCTGCTGCATCTCTTTAAATAACGTGGCTGTCGTTCTCCTCTCTCTCCCCCTCTCTTCCTCTCTCCTCCCTCCTCTCTCTCCCCTCTCTTCCTCTCTCTCCTCTCTCCCCCCTCTCTTCCTCTCTCTCTCATCTCTCTCCTCTCTTCCTCTCTCCCTCTCCCCTTCTCTCCTCTCTCCCCCTCTCTCTTCTCTTCTCTTCCTCTCTCTCCCCTCTCTCCCCCTCTTCCTCTCTCTCCTCTCTTCCTCTCTCTTCTCTCTCCTCTCCTCTCTCCCTCTCTCCCCCCTATTCCTCCCCTCTCTCTCTCTCTCTCCCCCTCTCCTCTCTCCCCTCTCTCCTCTACCCCCTCTTGTCAGCACACTGCCCTGCCTCCCTGTGCTGTGGTTCCTGGTGATTCATTTCCTCTGCCTGTCTGGAGAGAGATAGAGACACACAGCTGTGTTTAAAATCATTCTCAATTAGATGCAGCCCTTTCAGTGTAATCCATCATTCATAACTGTGAAACACTCCATAGAGGAAATACACTCACACTGAGACACACACTCACTGAGACACACACACACACTGAGACACACACTGAGACACACACACTGAGAGACACACACACACTCACTGAGACACACACACTGAGACACACACTGAGACACACACACTGAGAAACACACACACACTCACTGAGACACACACACTGAGACACACACACACTCACTGAGACACACTCACACTGAGACACACACTCACACTGAGACACACACACACACTGAGAGACACACACACACTCACTGAGACACACACACTGAGACACACACTCACACTGAGACACACACACACACAAACTGAGAGACACACACACACAAAGTGAGAGACACACACTGAGACACATACACTGAGACACACACATACACTGAGACACACACACACACTCACTGAGACACACACACTGAGACACACTCACACTGAGACACACACACACTCACTGAGACACACACACTGAGACACACACACACACTGAGAGACACACACACACTCACTGAGACACACACACACTGAGACACACACACACAAACTGAGAGACACACACTGAGACACACACACACACTGAGACACACACACACACTGAGACACACACACACACACTAAGACACACACTCACACTGAGACACACACACACTGAGACAAAATAAAGCTAATAAGAGGTGAGAGAATGGATTTTAAAGATGGTCAGCGCTCCTTTAAAGGGAGGGGCCGGTGATCATGTTAATAAAGCTAATAAGAGGTGAGAGAATGGATTTTAAAGATGGTCAGCGCTCCTTTAAAGGGAGGGGCCGGTGATCATGTTAATAAAGCTAATAAGAGGTGAGAGAATGGATTTTAAAGATGGTCAGCGCTCCTTTAAAGGGAGGGGTCAGTGATCATGTTAATAAAGCTAATAAGAGGTGAGAGAATGGATTTTAAAGATGGTCAGCGCTCCTTTAAAGGGAGGGGTCAGTGATCATGTTAATAAAGCTAATAAGAGGTGAGAGAATGGATTTTAAAGATGGTCAGCGCTCCTTTAAAGGGAGGGGTCAGTGATTATGTTAATAAAGTTAATAAGAGGTGAGAGAATGGATTTTAAAGATGGTCAGCGCTCCTTTAAAGGGAGGGGTCAGTGATCATGTTAATAAAGCTAATAAGAGGTGAGAGAATGGATTTTAAAGATGGTCAGCGCTCCTTTAAAGGGAGGGGTCGGTGATCATGTTAATAAAGCTAATAAGAGGTGAGAGAATGGATTTTAAAGATGGTCAACGCTCCTTTAAAGGGAGGGGCCGGTGATCATGTTAATAAAGCTAATAAGAGGTGAGAGAATGGATTTTAAAGATGGTCAACGCTCCTTTAAAGGGAGGGGCCGGTGATCATGTTAATAAAGCTAATAAGAGGTGAGAGAATGGATTTTAAAGATGGTCAGCGCTCCTTTAAAGGGAGGGGCCGGTGATCATGTTAATAAAGCTAATAAGAGGTGAGAGAATGGATTTTAAAGATGGTCAGCGCTCCTTTAAAGGGAGGGGCCGGTGATCCTGTTAATAAAGCTAATAAGAGGTGAGAGAATGGATTTTAAAGATGGTCAGCGCTCCTTTAAAGGGAGGGGCCGGTGATCATGTTAATAAAGCTAATAAGAGGTGAGAGAATGGATTTTAAAGATGGTCAGCGCTCCTTTAAAGGGAGGGGCCGGTGATCATGTTAATAAAGCTAATAAGAGGTGAGAGAATGGATTTTAAAGATGGTCAGCGCTCCTTTAAAGGGAGGGGCCGGTGATCATGTTAATAAAGCTAATAAGAGGTGAGAGAATGGATTTTAAAGATGGTCAGCGCTCCTTTAAAGGGAGGGGCCGGTGATCATGTTAATAAAGCTAATAAGAGGTGAGAGAATGGATTTTAAAGATGGTCAGCGCTCCTTTAAAGGGAGGGGCCGGTGATCATGTTAATAAAGTTAATAAGAGGTGAGAGAATGGATTTTAAAGATGATCAGCGAAAGTAACTAAACCTGTTAATTAATTGGAGATCTGTTTCCAGTTTTGGTAGCCTCTTAGTACCTTGAAATCTGACAACCAAATGTGTGTGTGCGTTTCAGTGTGTGTCTGTCTCTGCGTGTTTCAGTGTGTGTCTGTATGTGTGTGTCTCAGTGTGTGGAATTGCCTCAGTGTGTCTGTGTGTGTGTCTGTGTCTGTGTGTGTCTCAGTGTGTGTTTGTCTTTCTATTTTGCGTTTGAACAGAAGCCCCATTAACCCCCCCGCCCCCCCCTGCACACACAGCCCTGTTTGATCGCCTCGCTGCTCTGTTTGTGTGCACACTCACTCACTCACTCACTCACTCACTCTGTGTGTAACTTTCCCAGCTTGTAACCTTGTAATGACATTGTGTGCGCAAGACAACAGAACACAGCTTACAACCAACTGTGAAAGAGAGACATCCTATTCAAACCCTAACCCTATGCTTTACCAGACCTCTCTGTGCTTTACAATGCTTCCCTATGCTTTACCACACCTCTCTGTGCTTTACAATGCTTCCCTATGCTTTACCAGACCTCTCTGTGCTTTACAATGCTTCCCTATGCTTTACCACACCTCTCTGTGCTTTACAATGCTTCCCTATGCTTTACCAGACCTCTCTGTGCTTCACAATGCTTCCCTATGCTTTACCAGACCTCTCTGTGCTTTACAATGCTTCCCTATGCTTTACCAGACCTCTCTGTGCTTTACAATGCTTCCCTTTGCTTTACCAGACCTCTCTGTGCTTTACAATGCTTCCCTATGCTTTACCAGACCTCTCTGTGCTTTACAATGCTTCCCTATGCTTTACCAGACCTCTCTGTGCTTTACAATGCTTCCCTATGCTTTACCAGACCTCTCTGTGCTTTACAATGCTTCCCTATGCTTTACCAGACCTCTCTGTGCTTTACAATGCTTCCCTATGCTTTACCACACCTCTCTGTGCTTTACAATGCTTCCCTATGCTTTACCAGACCTCTCTGTGCTTTACAATGCTTCCCTATGCTTTACCAGACCTCTCTGTGCTTTACAATGCTTCCCTATGCTTTACCAGCCCTCTCTGTGCTTTACAATGCTTCCCTATGCTTTACAAGACCTCTCTGTGCTTTACAATGCTTCACAGTGTTTTCCCTATGCTAACTGTACCCAATATGAGCTTCAGAAGGGAGAGAAAGAGAAAGCATGTGAAAGAAAGAAAGAAAGAAAGAAAGAAAGAAAGAAAGAAAGAAAGAAAGAAAGAAAGGGAACACCCTGGGTCCTTGTGTGGGAAATTCTTGTGTGGGAAATGCCTCCTTCGTGAAACTGGATCCGAGCAAATAATGTCGTTAGCACTGAAGTATAACAACCAGCTGTGTGCTTAATGATCACTCCACCCCCTCTCACCCTCCCCCCCACCCCTCCTCCCCCCATCCCAGCAAACTCCCAACTCCATCTTCACCCCCCCCCCCCCCCCACCACCAAATTCTACCCAGGATTTGAAATCTTGTGAAAGCAGAAGCGACGCCTCCTGTATTAATACAATAAACACATTCACTCAATAATGAAGCGCGTCCAGCTGGAAAAACGTGATTTATTTTCTCATTCTCGCTTCTTTTAATAAAGATCAGTCGCTTAGTTTTATAAGCTCTGCTTGTCAGTGAGGGGGCTGGTATAAACGGCAGGTGTTGTGTGGCATCGCATCGTGGGCCGGGTTCGAGTCCGCTCCCTGACGCTCAGGGTGCGTTCGTCGTGGGATTTGGAGATTTTCACGCACAGAGTCACCGTCTGTTTCTCTCTTTATTTGTTCCGTCTGGATTTTTGTTTGGCCGGCAGACCGTGAGAGAAAAAGAGAACGATGCTAAAAATAATAATCTTCATAATCATACAACACACACACAGATTGACAGCTTTTTACACTTAGAAAGTCTGTTTCAGAGCTCTTTTTGAAATCTCTCCCCACCTCCCCCTTTCCACTCCTCTCTCTCTCCCCCTCCCCTCTCTCCTTTCTCCTCTCCCCTCTCTCCTGTCTTCCTCTCTCCTCTCCTCTCTCCCCCCTCTCTCTCCTCTCTCCCCCTCTCTTCCTCTCCCCCTCTCTCCTTTCTAACCTTTCTCCTCTCTCCCCCTCTCTTCCTCTCTCTCCCCTCTCTCCTCTCCCTCCTCTCTCTCCCTCTCTTCCTCTCTCTCCCCCTCTTCCTTTCTCTCCTCTCTTCCTCTCTTCCTCTCTCCCCTCTCTCCCTCTCTCCCCCTCTTCCTCTCTTCTCTCCCCTCTCTTTCTAAAGATTATCTTTATAATCATTTTGAATTGCATTGTAACTGCAGTTTAAGATCATCTTTATAATCATTTTGAATTGCATTGTAACTGCAGTTTTATAATCATTTTGAATTGCATTGTAACTGCAGTTTGAGATCATCTTTATAATCATTTTGAATTGCATTGTAACTGCAGTTTAAGATCATCTTTATAATCATTTTGAATTGCATTGTAACTGCAGTTTAAGATCATCTTTATAATCATTTTGAATTGCATTGTAACTGCAGTTTAAGATCGCTGTCTGTGTAAGCAGTGTACTATGCAATGGATTATAAAGTAAAAAACCCAAATATATATAAATGACATTTTTTTAATGACATGTACACAAAAGAATTGAATAATTTGAAAACAAAAATTGTTTATTTCAGGACGTTTCGATACAAAATCCCTTCATCTTCAGCTGTCAACACAGGGGCCAGCAAACTTTCAAATCTATCTACACTATCTACACACACACATATATACATACAAGCAAATATATACATCTATGCACATTGCATTTCCCTCCCCTAAAAGAAACGTGCCTAAACGTGACAGACGGTAACCGGGGGCGACGGCGGAATCTCCGTCTCCTGACAGTCCCTCCTCTCCTCGGACGCTCCTCCCCCGCTCGCGCTGGACCGCTCCCCTGCCCCGCGCCCCCCTCCTCTCCTGACAGCCGCGATTTTCGCTTTGAAGGCGGGGCTTGGGCGGCAGCAGCCAATCAGAGCGGCGCAGCTCCGTCGGAAGGCGGGGTCCAGGTAGGCATAGAGCAGCGGGTTGAGGCAGCTGTTGACGTACGCCAGGCAGGTGGCATAGGGGTGGGCCAGCAGCAGGAAGCGGTCGAAGGAGCAGGCGTAGGGCAGCGCCTCCAGCTCGGTCATGACGGAGAGGATCTTGTTGACGTGGTAGGGCAGCCAGCACAGAGCGAACGCCGCCACCAGAGTCGCGATTATGCTCAACAGCCTCCTCTGCTGTCTGCGGTTCCGCGAGTCCCCCCTCCCGGTTTTCCCCTCTCCCCGTCGGCCGAAGTGCCTTGACACGGCCAGCCCCACTGACCAATAGCAGAGCAGCATGACCGTCAGGGGCAGGAGGAACCCCAGCATCGTGGAGGTGAGCCCCAAAACAGCGTTCCACCCCGCTTCGGCGGAGGGGGAGGAGGAGGCGAGGGAGTAGTCCATTTCGCAGGCAGTGTGAGAGACCCTGGACTCCTGCCCTCCCTCCCCCTCCCTTTCTTCCTCGTCATAATCCCCGAAAGTGTGACTCTTCACCGTCCGGAAGACCAAGGCGGGCAGCCCCAAAACGGCAGCCAGCGCCCAGACGCAGAGGACGGGGGCCAGCCCGAGCCAGGACCCCCTCTCCCGGCCCGCTCTCCCCCCAGCCCCCGCGGAGAGGGAGCGGACGACGGCGAGGTAACGCTCCACGCTGAGGCCGGTGAGGGAGAACACGCTGGCGTACATGTTGATGACTGCCAGGTAGCTGCTGAGCTTGCACAGAGCCGCTCCGAAGGGCCAGTGGTAACCCAGGGCCGTGTAGGCGGCCCACAGGGGCAGGGTGAAGACGAAGGAGAGGTCGGCCAGGGCCAGGCTGGCGATGAAGGCGTGAGTCAGGCCCCTGCTCCTGCCTCCCGGGCCCCCCCGTCGCTGGAGGCTCTCCCGGGGCCCGTTCCTCTTTCCTCTCCAGGGCAGGTAGGCTCTCAGGACCAGCCCGTTGCCCAGGGAGCCCACGGCGAAGGCCAGCAGGTAGATGGAGGGGATGATGGCGAGGCTGGGAGCCCAGTCTGCGTAGTCACAGTCCGAGGGGGGCGGGAGCTGGGAGGGGGTGTGGTTTGTGGGCTCCGCCCCCGGGAGGAGCCAGGCGCTGTGGTTGGATGGGCGGGGCATGGCGGGGAGAGAGGGAGGAGTCAGGCTGTCTGTCTGTCTGGAGAGATCGGTGTGTCTGCCCACCGACTTGAAATAAAATGAGAGTGTCTGTCTGTCTGTCTCTCTCTCGCTCTCTCTGTCTGTCTCTCTGTGTGTCTCTCTCGCTCTCTGTGTCTCTCTCTCTCTCACTCTCTCTCGCTCTCTCTGTGTGTCTCTCTCTGTCTCTCTTTGTCTATCTCTCTCTCTGTCTGTCTCTCTCTGTCTATCTCTGTCTGTCTATCTCTCTGTATGTCTCTCTCTGTCTATATCTGTCTGTCTCTCTCTCTCTCTGTATGTCTCTCTCGCTCTCTTTGTGTGTCTCTCTCGCTCTCTGTGTCTATCTCTGTCTGTCTATCTCTCTGTATGTCTCTCTCTGTCTATCTCTGTCTGTCTCTCTCTCTCTGTATGTCTCTCTGTCTCTGTATGTCTCTCTCTGTCTATCTCTCTGTCTGTCTCTATCTGTCTCTCGCTCTTTGTGTGTCTCTCTCGCTCTCTTTGTGTGTGTCTCTCACTCTCTCTTGCTTTCTCTGTGTGTCTTTCTCTCTGTCTCTCTCTCTCTCTGTCTATCTCTCTGTGTGTCTCTCTCTCTCTCTCTCTCTTTATCACTCGGTGCAGACGTGACTCCTCCTCTCTGTCTCTCCTCAGCGCAGGACTCTAAAAGAACAAACAAACAAACAAACATAATCTATTAATCGCTGAACTGCAGCTGCGGCCAAACATTTAGCATCCCTGAGAGTTATAGGATTGAGACATCATTAAAAACGAAAAACTGTATAAACATAATTAAGATCCATTTATTTAACATCAAAAGAAACTACAACATGATATCAGGGCTGGATCGCATCAATATCAGGGTCTAGCACTGTATATTATAAAGACATTTCAGAGGGCTGGATCGCATCAATATCAGGGTCTAGCGCTGTATATTATAAAGACATTTCAGAGGGCTGGATCACATCAATATCAGGGTCTAGTGCTGTATATTATAAAGACATTTCAGAGGGCTGGATCGCATCAATATCAGGGTCTAGCACTGTATATTATAAAGACATTTCAGAGGGCTGGATTGCATCAATATCAGGGTCTAGTGCTGTATATTATAAAGACATTTCAGAGGGCTGGATCGCATCGATATCAGGGTCTAGTGCTGTATATAATAAAGACATTTCAGAGGGCTGGATCGCATCAATATCAGGGTCTAGTGCTGTATATTATAAAGACATTTCAGAGGGCTGGATCGCATCGATATCAGGGTCTAGTGCTGTATATTATAAAGACATTTCAGAGGGCTGGATCGCATCAATATCAGGGTCTAGCGCTGTATATTATAAAGACATTTCAGAGGGCTGGATCACATCAATATCAGGGTCTAGTGCTGTATATTATAAAGACATTTCAGAGGGCTGGATCGCATCAATATCAGGGTCTAGCGCTGTATATTATAAAGACATTTCAGAGGGCTGGATCGCATCAATATCAGGGTCTAGCGCTGTATATTATAAAGACATTTCAGAGGGCTGGATCGCATCAATATCAGGGTCTAGCGCTGTATATTATAAAGACATTTCAGAGGGCTGGATCGCATCAATATCAGGGTCTAGCGCTGTATATTATAAAGACATTTCAGAGGGCTGGATCGCATCAATATCAGGGTCTAGCGCTGTATATTATAAAGACATTTCAGAGGGCTGGATCGCATCAATATCAAAGCATATATATATATATATATAAAGACACTAAAACTATTTAAAAAACAATTGTCTGCAAAGTTACTCCTGATAAAGTTCAACAGCAAATACAAACGCATTAAAAACATCAGCCTCACCTTGATTGTGTAAAACTTGCTGAAATTCCTTAATCTTGACTTCTTTCACACACACTCCTCTCTCCTCTCCTTCCTCTAGTTTGTTCGAGGGAGTTGTTCTGCTTCAGATGTTGGGTGTGTGTCTCAGTCTCTGTCTCTGAACTGTGCGATTGAAGAAGTGAATCTGAGTCACACACTTTCTCTCTCTCTCTCTCTCTCTCTCTCTCTCTCTCTCTCTGTCGCCTCCCTTCACTAAAACAACCAGGGAAACTTAACAGGACCACCCACTTAAATTAACCACAGCAATTACCCCCCCTCCCTCCTCCCCCCCCCCCCACCACACACACACACATCAATTCAACCCATCTGTGAAAAACCAACCTTCTCCAACTGTAAAGTAAATGTATTATTTATAAATGCTTCTGTCTGGAATTACATTGTAACTGCAGTTTAATATCACTAGACTGGACTGGAATTACATTGTAACTGCAGTTTAATATCACTAGACTGGACTGGACTGGAATTACATTGTAACTGCAGTTTAATATCACTAGACTGGACTGGAATTACATTGTAACTGCAGTTTAATATCACTAGACTAGACTGGACTGGAATTACATTGTAACTGCAGTTTAATATCACTAGACTGGACTGGAATTACATTGTAACTGCAGTTTAATATCACTAGACTAGACTGGACTGGAATTACATTGTAACTGCAGTTTAATATCACTAGACTGGACTGGACTGGAATTACATTGTAACTGCAGTTTAATATCACTAGACTGGACTGGACTGGAATTACATTGTAACTGCAGTTTAATATCACTAGACTGGACTGGAATTACATTGTAACTGCAGTTTAATATCACTAGACTGGACTGGACTGGAATTACATTGTAACTGCAGTTTAATATCACTAGACTAGACTGGACTGGAATTACATTGTAACTGCAGTTTAATATCACTAGACTGGACTGGAATTACATTGTAACTGCAGTTTAATATCACTAGACTGGACTGGAATTACATTGTAACTGCAGTTTAATATCACTAGACTAGACTGGAATTACATTGTAACTGCAGTTTAATATCACTAGACTGGACTGGAATTACATTGTAACTGCAGTTTAATATCACTAGACTGGACTGGAATTACATTGTAACTGCAGTTTAATATCACTAGACTAGACTGGACTGGAATTACATTGTAACTGCAGTTTAATATCACTAGACTGGACTGGAATTACATTGTAACTGCAGTTTAATATCACTAGACTAGACTGGACTGGAATTACATTGTAACTGCAGTTTAATATCACTAGACTGGACTGGAATTACATTGCAGGGCTGGTAATCAGACTCCTATTGCACAGCAGTGTCACCCATTCCAGGTTTTACTACCAGCTTGATCAGCCCCCAGTGTGTCTAGCTAACAAGCTCAGGTGTGTCTTATTATTAAACTCCTAGTGAAACCAGGACCGGATCACACTGCTGTGCAGCGGGAGTCTGATTCCCATCCCTGCAGTTTAATATCACTAGACTGGACTGGAATTACATTGTAACTGCAGTTTAATATCACTAGACTGGACTGGAATTACATTGTAACTGCAGTTTAATATCACTAGACTGGACTGGAATTACATTGTAACTGCAGTTTAATATCACTAGACTAGACTGGAATTACATTGTAACTGCAGTTTAATATCACTAGACTGGACTGGAATTACATTGTAACTGCAGTTTAATATCACTAGACTAGACTGGACTGGAATTACATTGTAACTGCAGTTTAATATCACTAGACTGGACTGGAATTACATTGTAACTGCAGTTTAATATCACTAGACTGGACTGGACTGGAATTACATTGTAACTGCAGTTTAATATCACTAGACTAGACTGGAATTACATTGTAACTGCAGTTTAATATCACTAGACTAGACTGGAATTACATTGTAACTGCAGTTTAATATCACTAGACTGGACTGGAATTACATTGTAGCTGCAGTTTAATATCACTAGACTGGACTGGAATTACATTGTAACTGCAGTTTAATATCACTAGACTGGACTGGAATTACATTGTAACTGCAGTTTAATATCACTAGACTGGACTGGAATTACATTGTAACTGCAGTTTAATATCACTAGACTGGACTGGAATTACATTGTAACTGCAGTTTAATATCACTAGACTGGACTGGAATTACATTGTAACTGCAGTTTAATATCACTAGACTGGACTGGAATTACATTGTAACTGAAGTTTAATATCACTAGACTGGACTGGACTGGAATTACATTGTAACTGCAGTTTAATATCACTAGACTGGACTGGAATTACATTGTAACTGCAGTTTAATATCACTAGACTGGACTGGAATTACATTGTAACTGCAGTTTAATATCACTAGACTGGACTGGAATTACATTGTAACTGCAGTTTAATATCACTAGACTAGACTGGAATTACAATGTAACTGCAGTTTAATATCACTAGACTGGACTGGAATTACATTGTAACTGCAGTTTAATATCACTAGACTAGACTGGACTGGAATTACATTGTAACTGCAGTTTAATATCACTAGACTAGACTGGACTGGAATTACATTGTAACTGCAGTTTAATATCACTAGACTGGACTGGAATTACATTGTAACTGCAGTTTAATATCACTAGACTGGACTGGACTGGAATTACATTGTAACTGCAGTTTAATATCTAGACTAGACTGGAATTACATTGTAACTGCAGTTTAATATCACTAGACTAGACTGGAATTACATTGTAACTGCAGTTTAATATCACTAGACTGGACTGGAATTACATTGCAGGGCTGGTAATCAGACTCCTATTGCACAGCAGTGTGATCCAGTCCAGGTTTTACTACCAGCTTGATCAGCCCCAGTGTGTCTAGGTAACAAGCTCAGGTGTGTCTTATTATTAAACTCCTAGTGAAACCAGGACCGGATCACACTGCTGTGCAGCGGGAGTCTGATTCCCATCCCTGCAGTTTAATATCACTAGACTGGACTGGAATTACATTGTAACTGCAGTTTAATATCACTAGACTGGACTGGAATTACATTGTAACTGCAGTTTAATATCACTAGACTGGACTGGAATTACATTGTAACTGCAGTTTAATATCACTAGACTAGACTGGACTGGAATTACATTGTAACTGCAGTTTAATATCACTAGACTGGACTGGAATTACATTGTAACTGCAGTTTAATATCACTAGACTGGACTGGAATTACATTGTAACTGCAGTTTAATATCACTAGACTGGACTGGAATTACATTGTAACTGCAGTTTAATATCACTAGACTGGACTGGAATTACATTGTAACTGCAGTTTAATATCACTAGACTGGTCTGGACTGGAATTACATTGTAACTGCAGTTTAATATCACTAGACTGGACTGGAATTACATTGTAACTGCAGTTTAATATCACTAGACTGGACTGGAATTACATTGTAACTGCAGTTTAATATCACTAGACTGGACTGGAATTACATTGTAACTGCAGTTTAATATCACTAGACTGGACTGGAATTACATTGTAACTGCAGTTTAATATCACTAGACTGGACTGGACTGGAATTACATTGTAACTGCAGTTTAATATCACTAGACTGGACTGGACTGGAATTACATTGTAACTGCAGTTTAATATCTCTAGACTGGACTGGAATTACATTGTAACTGCAGTTTAATATCACTAGACTGGACTGGAATTACATTGTAACTGCAGTTTAATATCACTAGACTAGACTGGAATTACATTGTAACTGCAGTTTACTATCACTAGACTGGACTGGACTGGAATTACATTGTAA
>NW_026708302.1:72500-75907 GCF_902713425.1 Acipenser ruthenus
TAATAATAATAATAATAATAATAATAATTTGAAGCTGACAGAGGCAGTTTTAAGTTTTGGCTAGGACACGCACACGCACACGCACACGCACACGCAGCACAGGGTACACATTTAGGGCTCCAGAGCAGAAAAGCCGGCTTCATAATTGTGGCCCCTTCACTTTATACGTCAACGCAGCTCCCTGAACTTAATGATTTTTATCATTCTCCTTCTTTTAATTTCTTTTTTTCTATACCTTCGAAAATGCCCTTATTTTGTTCTTTTGGTTTTTCGATGCAAACATAAATAAAATTATTATTATTATTATTATTATTATTATTATTATTATTATTATTATTATTATTATTATTATTATTATTATTATTATTATTATTATTATTATTCTTGTTGTTATAATACAGTTCAAAGTAATCTGGACCTCAGTGTTTGTTTTTTGATTTTGATCCCTAACCCCTGAGCCTCCCTTCAGTCGACGCAGCGTGGGACTGTGGAGCCCCCAGAGCAAGGAGAAGCACAGGAATGAGAGGCTGGGCAATTAGCTAGCTGTCTGTCTGTCTGTCTGCCTGTCTGTGTGTCTGTCTGCCTGTCTGTCTCTCTGTCTCTCTCTGTGTGTCTGTCTGCTTGTCTGTGTGTCTCAGTCTGTCTGTCTCCCTCTGTGTCTGTCTCTTTGTGTCTCTCTCTGTCTGTCTCTCTGTAGTGTCTGTCTGTGTCTCTGTGTGTCTCTCGGTAGTGTGTGTCTGTTTGTCTGTGTGTGTGTTTCTCTCTGTGTGTGTCTCTCACTCTGTGTGTGTGTGTGTGTGTCTGTCTGTCTGTCTCTCTGTGTGTCTGTCTCTGTCTGTCTGTCTCTCTGGCTGTCTGTGTTTGTGTGTCTCTCTGTCTGTGTGTCTGTGTGTGTGTGTCTCTCCCTCTGTCTCGGTGTGTGTGTGTCTCTGTCTCTCTCTGTCTCTGTTTCTAGTCCTGTAACATTTGCTCCACTTGCTTCCTGCGTTTGCTTTTGAAATTCTGATCAGTTTGATTGATTGACAGCTTCATTCAATTCAAAGGCAGCTGTTTAAAAAACACTATTTTCTTTTCAAGTAGTCTTTGTGTTTGAAATGCAGTATTAGCTGACAGTCCAGCTAATTAATAATAATAATAATAATAATAATAATAATAATAATAATAATAATAATAATAATAATACTGAAATATTTTTTAAATTTGATCTGTTAAAAAATATATATATATATTTGATTTCAATTCATCTTCAAACCTTAAAAAGATTTGATAAAACTTCCCAAGAAATATTTACAAAGATTATTATTATTATTATTATTATTATTATTATTATTATTAGTATTATTATTATTATTATTAT
Organism: Acipenser ruthenus; assembly: GCF_902713425.1. Taxonomy (NCBI): domain Eukaryota; kingdom Metazoa; phylum Chordata; class Actinopteri; order Acipenseriformes; family Acipenseridae; genus Acipenser; species Acipenser ruthenus. Next base: position 73,858 of record NW_026708302.1, read on the forward strand.
TAGTATTATTATTAGTTAGTGTCAGTCTTTGGCTCGATGTTCCTGACTAGGTGTCACTGTTTGGCAGTTGGCCGTTGCTATGATGACCCCTCAAAGCCTCTTCTGATTGGTTGGTCCCGTCCTTGGCTTGCATTTCCTTGACCAGGTTTCTGCAGTGAAAGTACAGGTATCCCGGCAACAGGAATCCGGCCAATGAGAAGAGCAGGAGGCTGAGGTTAATCTTTGATTGGAGGAAAGAAAGAAATCAATAAACAGATTCTTTTGTTTTCTTCTGTCGCTTGTTGGTTAAAAATATATAGGTGTCCTGGCAGACTGCCTGTTTAAAGCAGGGGCTGTAAGGGGGTGGCCTTGCTTTTGCCTGATTACAATGTGACTCCTCTCCCAGGCCCCTCCCACTCCCGCAGGCCCCTCCCACTACCCATAGACTCCGCTGTAGTCCCCTCCCACTTCCCACAGACCCCTCCCACTCTTCCCAGGCCCCTCCTGCTCCCAACAGGCCCCTCCCACTCATCCCAGGCCCCACCCCACTCTTTTCCCAGTCTCCTCCCAGTGCTTCCAGTCCCCGCAGGCTCACCCAGAAAGGGTCTCCGTGCAGCGGTCCCACCATGGCTATGAAAAGCAGCTGCTGGAACAGAGCGAAGAGAGCACTGATGAGAGACTGCAGACCTGTGAGCGTGCCGAAGTGATTAGAGGGGTACCTAAGAGAGAGAGAGAGACAAGAGAGGGGTTAGAGAGGAGAGGAGAGTGCTGATGAGAGACTGCAGACCTGTGAGCGTGCCGAAGTGATTAGAGGGGTACCTAAGAGAGAGAGAGAGAGAGAGAGAGGGGTTAGAGAGGAGAGAGAGGAGAGGGGTTAGAGAGGAGAGAGGAGAGGAGAGGAGAGCGCTGATGAGAGACTGCAGACCTGTGAGCGTGCCGAAGTGATTAGAGGGGTACCTGAGAGAGAGAGAGAGACAAGAGAGAGGGGTTAGAGAGGAGAGAGAGAGCGCTGATGAGAGACTGCAGACCTGTGAGCGTGCCGAAGTGATTAGAGGGGTACCTAAGAGAGAGAGAGAGAGAGAGAGAGAGAGAGGGGGGTTAGAGAGGAGAGAGAGAGAGAGGAGAGCGCTGATGAGAGACTGCAGACCTGTGAGCGTGCCGAAGTGATTAGAGGGGTACCTAAGAGAGAGAGAGAGAGACAAGAGAGAGGGGTTAGAGAGGAGAGGAGAGCGCTGATGAGAGACTGCAGACCTGTGAGCGTGCCGAAGTGATTAGAGGGGTACCTAAGAGAGAGAGAGAGAGGAGAGAGAGAGGGGTTAGAGAGGAGAGGAGAGCGCTGATGAGAGACTGCAGACCTGTGAGCGTGCCGAAGTGATTAGAGGGGTACCTAAGAGAGAGAGAGAGACAAGAGAGAGGGGTTAGAGAGGAGAGGAGAACGCTGATGAGAGACTGCAGACCTGTGAGCGTGCCGAAGTGATTAGAGGGGTACCTAAGAGAGAGAGAGAGAGACAAGAGAGGGGTTAGAGAGGAGAGGAGAGCGCTGATGAGAGACTGCAGACCTGTGAGCGTGCCGAAGTGTAGAGGGGTACCTAAGAGAGAGAGAGAGACAAGAGAGAGGGGTTAGAGAGGAGAGGAGAGCGCTGATGAGAGACTGCAGACCTGTGAGCGTGCCGAAGTGATTAGAGGGGTACCTAAGAGAGAGAGAGAGACAAGAGAGAGGGGTTAGAGAGGAGAGAGAGGAGAGGAGAACGCTGATGAGAGACTGCAGACCTGTGAGCGTGCCGAAGTGATTAGAGGGGTACCTAAGAGAGAGAGAGAGAGACAAGAGAGGGGTTAGAGAGGAGAGGAGAGCGCTGATGAGAGACTGCAGACCTGTGAGCGTGCCGAAGTGATTAGAGGGGTACCTAAGAGAGAGAGAGAGACAAGAGAGAGGGGTTAGAGAGGAGAGGAGAGCGCTGATGAGAGACTGCAGACCTGTGAGCGTGCCGAAGTGATTAGAGGGGTACCTAAGAGAGAGAGAGAGACAAGAGAGAGGGGTTAGAGAGGAGAGAGAGGAGAGGAGAGTGCTGAT
>NW_026708303.1:0-75653 GCF_902713425.1 Acipenser ruthenus
TTAACTATCGGTCAGTGCATATATATTCTCCTGCCAAAGCTTGATATAATACATCTGCCGAAGCCTGAACGCATCTTTGGTACACTCAGGCATTTCCCCTTGACATTTTTACTTTCTATACATAGTTCACTGAGGACATAATTAAAACTCCCTCTGTGTTGTCTGGATTTGAGACTTGAGTTTTACAGCAACTCAGACTTTCTTAATTGGTTAAACTCAAATCTGTCTCTTCTCAGTCAATTACACAGTACAGCAGTCTAGTCCAGTACAGCTCCAAATTATGCTGTATTGCTAAGCAGGCGCGCAGCTTGATAAAAGGAAAGTAATTCTGAATTCAGCTGTTTAATTTAGGTTTGGAACATACTAAATACAAACAAAAAGGTTTGGGATGAAACCTGAACTAGGATCGGTACAGTGATATCTTTCACTATTAAAAGTTAGAAGTATCAAACCCCTGAGAAGTACAGCCCAACCCCATCACCGCATGACCCAGTACATCACAACCCCACCACTGCGTGACCCAATACAGCGAGACACCTTTACAGCGACAGACCTCCATCATGAGCCCCGTTACACCGCATCACTGCGCACAACTTTGTAGCTATACTTGCTGCCTGCCTGAGATGCATTCAGGGTCTTAAGTTATTGTGAAGTAGCTGCCTGGTTTGTTTCAAGTTATTATCATTGTTATTATTTATTATTTTTATTTTATTACACATTACCTTAACAAGTTGCTCTTCTTCAGTAAAGACATGTTTTCCATGCAGAGTTTCGATAAAGGACACTTCAGAAGCAATTCATGTTCAAAGCACTTTTTTATTATTATTTGGCTTACAGTACCAAAATAAATAAGTCAAAACAAAGTGAAATGAAATTCTGCTTCCCTCTCTAACAAAAATAGTTCCAGTGTCACACTAATATCTGCTCTGTTGGAAAATAAAACTTAAAAAAAAAAATAATAGTAATAATAATTATAATATTAATAATAATAATAATAATAATAATAATAATAATAATAATAATAATAATAATAATAATAATAAAACTGCAGTCTTTTTTTAAGTAAATTACCTTATACATGTGTATGTGTATATGTCTAATTGATTCATTATTGTAGGGTTACATGTAAAAATACTACAGCATAAAACATTATGGAATGTATACAGCAGCTAAGGTCGAAAGTTTTGCATCACCTAGAATTTTAGGATTGAGTCCAAATTAAAATAAAGTGCCTATATTAGCATAATTTAGCTATTTTATTTAACATAATGTAATCAAATGATCTTGCAAAAGTCTACCAGAAGCCATAATAATAGTACAATATTTCACATTAGATTTTGAAATGTCAACTTTTTGTCTCTTTCTCGTTAAGTTTGGAAAACTATGAAGCGGTATGTAATTTAATATGTTAACGTAACATTATTAGCCGGTTTCAACTGACTTTATGAAGCAAAATGTGTTCATTCTACATGGCGATGCAAAAGTTTTGGCCATACAGTAGCTGTAGTATAGTATAGTAACTGCATGCAGCCTTTCTTTTGAAAAAAAGTCCCTGTTCATGTTCATTTAAAATAAATACATGTAAATCTGTCTAAAATAGATGTGTACTGCCTGGGAATTCAATACCATGTGCTTTCTCATGCATGATTACATTTGAATTGCTGACAGTGTATCAATCTCTGAGATTATAATGGAAACACATTGTGTAGAAATGGAAATGGAAATTGAAAGCACATTTTAATAGGATGTTTTCAAGCAACATAATTGATTTCTAAAATGTTTTCCTTTTCAAAGTTGACTTATATCATGGGAAAAGCATTGCAAAGTGTAGTTTAAGACAGCAAAAAAAAGGTATGATACATGGCAAATTAAGGTAAATGCATAGACTAAGTATGACAAACTGCAAAATGAATGTGCATTGTATACACAAGACAAGAGGTATAGGAATGTTTGGAAATGCTGCTCTGTGATTGCTTGATTTCTCATATGTGATTTATAATAATTGGGATAGCCACTTATTCGGGATATTTTTCCTTCTTCCAAGGCGTCCCGATAAAGTGACGCAGACTGAATTAAAGTAAGGTACATTTAAACCTACTTCCCTTTGGGGTAAAATGTCTCTATGTATGTGTAATAAAATACTGCTCTTAAAATGCAAGTGGTGTCCTGACTGATATGCAATCACAGAGTTTGTAAAATAGCCTGGGGAGCACTGTTACATGATGCTCATCGAATCATCCTTGAAATTCAAAATGACAAGACTAATGAAAGGCACAATAAAAACTATATTGCAGATTCATCTGGCTGTGGCTGATTTGAAATGTAAACGGTTTTTAAATGCAAAAAACACACCAGGCAGAGAGAATTGACGCACGGCCCCCCTGGTTTTACAGGCAGCTAAAGGTGATGAACTGGAATCACTAGGCCCACTCTGGGTCTGGCTCTTAACTCCTCAGCTCTCCCACGGGGACAGTGTGTTTAAAATCAATATTCATGACAACTTCATGCTCCTTCATTACTAAAGTAAGCATGAAGCTCTGCCAAAGCTCAGTAAATTGCTCAGATGCTTTTATACTGCAATGCCATAAACATTCAACTACACATTTCATATTCATGAACATAGTGACCATCAGCATCATGAACTTTGCTTATGAACACGTTACGCATTACTAATAGCAGCTCATGAAATGTCTTCATCTTAAATATTATCAATGTACATATTCATTATAATATATTATAACCAGTAAAGAATACTGTCTGGGGTAATTCTGGGGGAACTGGTAGGCCCCACAAATTACTGGTGACAACTGCAGCTTTCTGTTGAATATATATAGGGCTTCTGATTTTTTGTGTTTTCTTTCGACTTTTCTACTCTCCGTTAAAAATTCAATTATACCTGTTAAGCCATTTGTGTATCTCAATCACAACTGAGAATCGTGTTAATGGTAAAACTGATTTAATTTACAGGGTTTTTCTACGAAACAACTAAATGGGCTCATTTCAAAGCAGAAGCGACTCCTCTTTATTCATGTAAATACAGTCAATTGTAATAAAGTGTGTCCAGCATAAATTAAAGATTAGTCGCTTATTAACATGTTGCAATCTAGTTTGTATGTTCTGCTTCTGCTTGTTAATCAAAAAATATATATATATATATATATTAAAGAGTGTTTATTTAATGAATGCCACTAGATGTCAGTGCAGTCTAAATTCTTTAATGATGGTTCAGCCTCCAAACAAAAGGAGATCTGAAAGGAGCATTACATTGCCATAACAGATCATTTGGTGAGGGCTAACACATCCAAAGTAGCACATTAAACACCTTAACTATATAACTCATAAAAAAGACAATTCCCAGATATCCTATTCACCTTCCTTTAATGCAAAACTTACTGCATGAAGACATACACAGGAGACACAAGACCTCAAAATGATCAATTACCGGGAGATAGATACATGCACTTTGATTTTGATTCCTGTTCGAGAAAGGACCTTCCTAGGCCCGGTGCCTTATCTGTACAGGACAAACTGTAGAAGAACCAAAGAACAATGTGGTTTATTTTAATGATTTAAACAGATTTTAATACTGCCACCATATCATTTATACAGCTGATTTTTCATGGACCTCTTTTTGTTGTGTTTTTATTGTACAGTATGTATGAGCTATTTAGATCCACCACAGTTTAGATCATTAAAATAGGCCCCATGGTCTGCATTGCACCTCACTGAAGATTGGGGGCATTGTTTGGAAAGTGATGGTACTCATCAACACCAGAGACTAGGACTGTAGCGTTAAAGGTGCGAGGACGATCTGGGTCCTGTAAGAAAGAAAAAAAAAGAAAGGTTTTCAAATTACTTTTAAAAAGATTGTGAATGTAGTGGGATAATTAACTGCCTTTTACCTATGGGTTTAAATCCTGTGTTAATGTTATTAATATATATATATATATTTTTTTCTTAGCAGACGCCCTTACCCAGGGTATGCTCTTACCCTTACCCAGTTGTATACAAAAAATTCATATCAAGAATTACAGCACAATTAATGGCAAGATGCAAAATACAATGACTTCAGTCCTAACAAGAGCAAATACAAAACACAGTACGATTTGATATCGGGGCAGTTCAAGACCAGATAACAGTGTTGATAGTTACATCAGGGTTAGATACGAGTGCAAGTGAAATACAAGATACTACAGATTGGGTTAAGTGCAGGATTAAATACAGTAAAATAGGGAGCAGATAAGTGCAAGTTAGAGTGCATTAAAGGCAGAGTGCTATATTGTCCAGAAGGGAAGAGTTGAGTTTTACATGTGTTGTCTGAAGAGGTGTGTCTTGAGGAGGCGCCGGAAGGTGGTCAGGGACTGGGCAGTCCTGGATGCGAGCGGTGATCCGGAGTCAGTGGAGTGAGCAGAGCAGTGGAGTAGCGTGGGAGAAGTGAAGGCAGGAAGCACGCCAGGCGAGCAGCGGAGTTCTGGATGAGCTGGAGCTCACAAGTCTAAGCGAATGTTCCACTGTTACACGGTATTAAACTGTAAAGCAGGTGAAGCCAACAGAAACAGCCTCGCACGACTTTGGGGATTAAGGAAATCAATTTTGCTAATATTTAATCTACACTAAATGTAACCTATGCGTTAACTGATTAAAAATGAAGAACCACTCAATGATTGCAAAATTGCAAGGCAACAGAAACAGACTATTAAGAACCACTCAATGATTGCAAAATTGCAAGGCAACAGAAAAGTTACATTTACAGAACATGAAGCTTAAATATGTTTTACAATAAAACAAGTATGGAACAACTATAGGGTAGAGTCTTAGTGTCTCCTGACTTTTTAAACTCTACTTTTATAGTTTTGTGGCCACCCCCCCGTCTCCCATCTCAAAAGTGATGTGCTTACCTGAACAGGATAGGCAGAGGTTGGCACATAGCGAATAACGAAACCACAGCGCCTCCGAGTGGACAGGTTGGGCTCACTGCCATGGACTGTCAGACCATCGTGGACCTGGGGTATAAGAGTGAGTATAGCGCCCTCTTGTGCCGACAGGAGAATTTCTTGTGAATTTTACTCCTTTTTATTGAGTATCCAACATTTTTTATGTATAAAAAATACATAAAATTTCTCAAGGATGTCATTTTTTGGTGGGGATGTTAAGCTTTCTTTTGATACCAAATGCACATATGTGTATATATATATATATATATATATATATATATATGCAGTATTATCAACCACTGGAAAAGGTCAAATGTTGCCACGGCGAATTAGTGAAAAATCTTCATGTTATATATATATATATATATATATATTGAAACATTCTGACGGGAAAATATGGTATGCTGTGATGAATAAAATCTCATTTTAAAGCGGTAGTGATGACAATATCAGAGATTTCACTGTGAAGCATTACTATGTGTTGCTACCTGTTAGCAATGTGTGCAAAGCTTAAATCCCAACTGCAATACTGGTATGGGTTCTATACACTGAAAAGACTGAAAAGACTATGACCATATGGAACATTTTTTAAACTTCCATACTAATGTACTCAGGTACTTTTTACCTGTCATCATTACAATAGCTAAATAATAAGTTTTGGTTAAAATTCGTCCTCATACTTTGCTATAAGATTATCAAATAACTGTGTTGACCTCCTTCTAACTTGCACAGTGCATAAAAAAGTCTACATCTGTACATGTTGATTACTGTACATGTTGATTGCTCCTAGCATTAATAAATTGTAGGGCTAGCATCAAATGCACATATTCATTATATTAAAGGAACCTGCCTTCTAAGCAGGTGTAAGTACTATTTATTTATATTTTAATTTGTTAACCAGGTATGGTGAAAGGGAACAAGGGTTTTTTTAAGGACCCTGGCAGCAGCTATAGAGAGATAAATACATATGAGCACCATTTAAATGTGAAAAGCAGCTAAGATACATCTAAATAAATAGCAATATACAATAAATGCAAGAAGAAAAGGTGTGAGTCGCAGTACCTGGGATGACCTGCAGGACCCCATTCTCTCAGTCTACGTCGTCCAGGGCCAGCCACACAGAAGCCACTGAACCCCCCTCAAAACCCCAGTACCTGCCATTCAAAATCACACTCAGGGTCAGTGATGATTTAAGCATCATCTCCACAACTACAAGACCCCCCAGCATCATTGCATTAACAAGCACCCTCTTATTTTCTTGTTTTAAGGTTAAAAAATATTAGATTAAGTCTAATGCCAGACAAACTTCCAGTTGAACTGTGACAAAAAAAAAAGACAGGAGCACTTTTCAGTAACCAAGTTTGATTCAATAAACAATACAGCACCTTCATTATGTCAGTGTTTAATGTAGACATTTAATCAAAGGTGCAATAAACAGGATTGCTATAAAAAAAAAACCTTAAAGCTTTGTGGCCATTACTTTTAAAGGGAATGTGGAAAGAAGTTTGTAAAGGGAAGTGGTTACATTTGCCTCTACACGTAATGCACAATATCGCCCTCTGGTGGACATGAAACAACCTTGTGGCCAATTATTACTATAATTAATAAACTTCATTCCATACATGTGAATATGTGTATAACATGAGGCATGTTCACCATAATAATTGTATTGATATTTTTCTACACTACTAACCTGATATCCTGGTGCCAGGCAACAAAGGGAAGCCCGTGATTATGCTGACCTCCACAGGGGGCGCTGTGATATTGCAGTTCCCCACAGGGAGTGCTGCTGTTCTGTTGTTTTCCACAGGCAGCTTCGGGTATTTGCAGATGAAGCGTGAATCAAGGAGGATGACGTTGGGTCCCAGGATCCCCTTGATTGGCTCCAGCACCTTGGGATGGGTGGCCAGAGACATCACCCAGCGGTACTTCAAGTGCACGGTATGGAGACTGTACTGGGCATACTCCAACCCTACAGTGGAGAGAGTAATAGAGGTGAGGACAGGCACTCAGCAGTGCATTCATACAAGCCATGGCAAATGAAGAGATTTTACATTTATTCAAATTGTACAACCAAACAACATCCTAGGCATATACTCACCAAACTCCCTCTCCAGTCTACTGAAGCCCTCTGTAGCTCTCTCCAGCTCTTTGGGGTCTAGCACTGGCACCCCTGTTAGGAAGCCACGGTTGCAGTAGGTGGCACACAGTTCAGTCAGGGAGGGGGTCATTGTTGAGTTGAATTGGAGGTACTTACAGCTCCAAGCTCCCGCCCTTGTTTCCCTCAAAGCTCGCTCTCTTTGTTTCTAGTTTACTCTGTACTGTCTCAACTGACTCTCAGCACTTCCAGCTCACTCACTGAGCTCACTCTGTACATGCCCAACAACTTAGGAATTACTCTTCCCTTGCTCAAACTTCACATTCACGCACACAGCTTATGCTATGCAATGTGAGTTCTCTCTACTCTCTTCAGAACACAGATTCTCCTGTTTTCAGAACAATACTCACACCCGCTTGACCTGATCTCACTTTTTCCCAACAGCACACGTGCCACACTTTGTACACTCCCACTTTGCAGGATTTCTGCTCACTCTTTTAGCACTTAATGTTCACTTGCCTAAATCTCTATTCCTTATCTAAACTGGCTTTTTTTTAAAAAAAACTCTCTCATTCTGCGCACTCTTAGTTTACACAATACAATTTTAGCTCACACTCCAAGCCCTCTGTTCCCTCACTCGCCATGCTCACTGTTTTTTTTTTTTTTGTTAAATCTCAGGTCACCCAACTCAATTTATTTTCTAGATCCCCTTGTGCACTATAGCTCTAGTGCAGTATATTACAATCACACTGAGCTCACCCTTTCACTCGTAGTGCACTCTGTAAACTGGCCCACTCTCTACCCTCACAGCTGTCTCCTCAAAGTCAGAGTCCCAGCAGATCCAGGGGCTGCTTTTTAAACCCCGCTGGATCATTTTTTGAGTGTTTACGAGTTTTTTATTTGATAATAAAAAGACAACACCTGAATTTGCTTTAACAGATGAATATCTGCATTACATTAAACATATGAGTAATTCATTTATAACTTCTGGGTACAGGTGCTTTTTTCCAGCTAGTCAACTTCCTTGTGTCAAGAAAGTGGAGGAAGCCAATTACATTGTTATAGATTATTGCGGTCAATGCTTTTTCTTTTGATGCACATGTTGCTACTGTTACAATTACATGTTTTTATATAATTTGGCCAGAATTTACATGTGTACCGATTAAAGCAACTTTATATCTGATGTGTAGGACATTCACATTAGCAGTTTTGTTGCAGATTTAACATTTCCCTTGCATCCAGAACCTCTTGATTCTGTAACATCATACTAGCACTACGATGTATGATCGATCAGTCAAAAGAAGAAAAAAAAAATAAGCCTCATGGTTTAGGAACTTACAAATCTTAGAGGGTTGCTCACCAAGAAACTAAAGTATTACTGCTTTAAAAAAAACTAGTATGTTGGCGTTTGTAATTTTGATTTATGGTTATCCGTTGCATAACGCCTGTCTGATTACTTTAATCTACCTACCATTTAAATTTAAAAATAGAAAACAAAAGAAAAGCACAAACATGCTTATGAGATAATAAGTGTGCCACTAGCTATGCTGTCTATATGACATCATCTTCACCTATTCACACCTAATTCAATTTGCTTTAAGTTTTTTTTTAGTGATGCTATTATGATTTACATATTTTGTATGACAAAGGGGAAACTTTATGCAGTTACAGAAAACCCAGTTTTTCTTGCTTTACTGGTAATATAGGTTACATTGTGTGCTTATGTAATGATGGTATCTGGGTCTCTGGCAACACATATGCTGGCCTGTTAGATTTAAAATAGAAGTTTTGTGGTCTTTCTTTAAAACTCTTCAAAAAGGGCATTAAAGTCAAATAAAGATCCCTCTAGTCCATAGGTTAAACCTCAGTTCAGAAATTCAGGTTTTTTTCTGAGCTTTTTGAGAAACGTTAGTTAGTAAACCTGATAAATACATAATGATCAAAGCAGAAAAAGCAATCACGAATGAGACAAAACAAACCCAGGAGTCTATTTCAATGATCTAAAGAGTGGCATATGTAAATACCCCTGCTCTTTATCTCAGTGTTAACCCAGCTGGGATTTACTTACAGTATTAACATTACAAATACAGTGTGACAAAGTCGTGAAAAATCTAGATTTACATTTTTAAAATAGACCCCATAATACAATATAAAAGAGAGTGTTAATCATGTATTCTCCTTGTTGCTTAGGTTCACTTTGCAAATTAAATAATTTCAGTCATTACATCCTGGTGGCTTTTTAAAAGAGAAGTTTAAACAAGCCCTCCCCAGACTAAGTGTACAAATTATCTAAGAGGGGCGTCTAGTTTGTGAAGTGCATAAAGTTTAAAGGAAACAAAAACTAAAATAAGTAAATAAATAACACATTGATGAAGCAAAATGAAAGAAAAGGAAGAATGACAAATAAACACCAGTGTAATGAAGAGGTGAAAATGAGAGAAAGGGGGGTAAGGGAAATGTCTCTGGGGATATTTTTGTTTGTTTGTTTTCCAAATGGTTAACAAACTCTTTACTTAAGAAAAAATGAGCACCACTGTTGGTCCAGTTCAGGAAATGGCAAGGGTCTAGAAAGGGGATTTTTAAATGAGGCACAGATTGTAGCAGGGCAGCACGTATGTCATACTAGAAGGGTGTTTGAGGAAATACTGTAAAAGAAGAGTAATGGAGAGTCCTGCATACCTTCACTGGGTGGGTGTCCTTCCCCTGAATGCATCTCATCATTTACATATACAGTGCCTTGCAAAAGTATTCAGACCCATGACCAATTCTCTCATATTACTGAATTACAAATGGTACATTGAAATTTTGTTCTGTTTGATATTTTATTTTAAAACACTGAAACTCAAAATCAATTATTGTAAGGTGACATTGGTTTTATGTTGGGAAATATTTTTAAGAAAAATAGAAAACTGAAATATCTTGCTTGCATAAGTATTCAACTCCCACACATTAATATTTGGTAGAGCCACCTTTCGCTGCAATAACAGCTGTAAGTCTTTTGGGGTAAGTATGTACCAGCTTTGCACACAGTGTCGGAGTGATTTTGGCTCATTCTTTTTGGCAGATTTGCTATAGGTTGTTCAGGTTGGTTGGACGACGCTTGTGGACCGCAATTTTCAAATAGTGCCACAGATTCTCAATGGGATTGAGATCAGGACTTTGACTGGGCCACTGTAGGACATTCACCTTTTTGTTCTTTTTTTCCACATGGTCAACAGACTCTTTACTTAAGAAAAAATGTGCATGATGAGGAAAGTCAGCGTGCAACAATCTCTGTCAGTTCAGGAAATGGCAAGGCTATAGAATGGGGATTTTTTTTTTTTTAAATCAGGCACAGATTGTAGCAGGGCAGCACGCATGACATACTAGAAGGGTGTGTGAGGAAATAGTGTAATGGAGAGTCCTGCATACCTTCACTGGGTGGGTGTCCTTCCCCTGAATGCATCTCATCATTTACTCATAAGCTTCCCGAGGCAATGTAACACAATCCCATTTTACTGACAACCTTTTACTATTTACAAGTGTTTTATTTGATAATAAAAAGACAACACCTGAATTTGCTTTAACAGATGAATATCTGCATTACAAATTACACCGTGTAACAATTTTTTTTTTTTTTTTTGTTCCTGGTTAGTAAGTGTTATTTCCTAATTGCTTATGCCTCAAAAGTATAGAAAATGGCTATTATTCCCCACAAACTTTGCTTTTGTGACCAGGGCAGTGATATTTTGAAATGTACCTATTTTCCAGAACATTCCAGATAGATTCAATGCTGAGTAAACTTGGAGTAACTTCTAGAACTTTCTAGGACTTTCCAGTAATATAAATAGTAGTACACATACAGGGGCCTTAAGCCCACCAGTTCAGTTTAGTTCCAGCTGCCTAAGTGGATACATATCTGCATTTTTCTGAGATGGCATCAAGAGGCTGCAAGCATCCGGCAGACGCATTTTGAGACTTCAAAATGGTGGCATTCCTGATGGGTCTCCAAGGCGGTTTTACCAAGTTTCCATGCTATCTTTGCCTTTGGGACAGCAGGGACACCAAGGCGCACTACCACAGGCGGGACTGGCCACAGCGGACCCTTGTTCTCTGTGGGGAGGAACAACGTCAAGTGGGAGCCACTGGTGGACCCCCGGAAGGTGCTGTGCCACCACTGCACATCAAATTTGGCCTTATGAAACAATTTGTCAGAGCTCTAGATAAGGAGTCGGCAGCCTTCAAGTACCTTCAAGACTTCTTCCCTAAGCTGTCTGAGGCAAAGGTCAAAGCCGGTGTCTTCGTCGGACCACAGATAAAGAAGATCCTGGAGTGCAATGAATTCCCCAAGAAGCTCACTAGTAAGGAGAAAGCGGCTTGGAACAGCTTTGTCGCAGTGGTTCGGGGATTCCCGGGGCAATCACAAGGCCGAAAACTATGTGGAGCTGGTTGAGACTCTGGTGAAGAACTACGGCACAATGGGCTGTAGGATGTCCCTCAAAGTCCATATCCTTGATGCTCATCTTGAGAAATTCAAGGAGAACATGGGAGCGTACTCGGAGGAGCAAGGCGAGCGCTTCCACCAGGATATACTGGACTTTGAACGCCGCTACCAAGGACAGTATAACGAGAACATGATGGGAGACTACATTTGGGGGCTGATTCGTGAAAGTGATTTACAGTATAATCGTAAATCTCGACTTCTACTCACTTCTAAATCTTTTGTAGTCATTTTTGTATTACTTTAATATAAATACATGTTAATTTGGATTCATATGTTGTTTTTTTCTGACTTTATGTGAACGAAAAGATACAAATTCGCCTGTTTTCTCATTGGAAATAGGTAAATTTCAAAATATCACTCCTGGTCACAAAAGCAAAGTTTGTGGGGAATAATAGCCATTTTCTATACTTTTGAGGCATAAGCAATTAGGAAATAACACTTACTACCCAGGAACAAAAATTGTGTTACATAGTGTTATCTAAGAGGGGCGTCTAGTTTGTGAAGTGCATAAAATTTAAAGGAAACAAAAACTAAAATAAGTAAATAAATAACACATTGATGAAGCAAAATGAAAGAAAAGGAAGAATGACAAATAAACACCAGTGTAATGAAGAGGTGAAAATGAGAGAAAGGGGGGTAAGGGAAATGTCTCTGGGGATATTTTTGTTTGTTTGTTTTCCAAATGGTTAACAAACTCTTTACTTAAGAAAAAATGAGCACCACTGTTGGTCCAGTTCAGGAAATGGCAAGGGTCTAGAAAGGGGATTTTTAAATGAGGCACAGATTGTAGCAGGGCAGCACGTATGTCATACTAGAAGGGTGTTTGAGGAAATACTGTAAAGGAAGAGTAATGGAGAGTCCTGCATACCTTCACTGGGTGGGTGTCCTTCCCCTGAATGCATCTCATCATTTACATATACAGTGCCTTGCAAAAGTATTCAGACCCATGACCAATTCTCTCATATTACTGAATTACAAATGGTACATTGAAATTTTGTTCTGTTTGATATTTTATTTTAAAACACTGAAACTCAAAATCAATTATTGTAAGGTGACATTGGTTTTATGTTGGGAAATATTTTTAAGAAAAATAAAAAACTGAAATATCTTGCTTGCATAAGTATTCAACCCCAACACATTAATATTTGGTAGAGCCACCTTTCGCTGCAATAACAGCTTTAAGTCTTTTGGGGTAAGTATGTACCAGCTTTGCACACAGTGTCGGAGTGATTTTGGCTCATTCTTCTTGGCAGAAGAAAGCCAACAAAAAACACTGCTCACAGAGCCAAATAAACACAAATACCTCCACCAAAGAAGTAACAATTGTCTCTTTTCTTTTGATACTTTCTCCTTCGCTTACTTGCTTGCTTAGTAGCTCGCTCACGCTCCTCCTTCCTGCGCACCCACCCAGGTCAGCAAATGCTGCGGGTTTTTATAGATGTGGTCATCTCCGGATTAGCAAACACTTAATCAATCTGGAGATGACGAGTTTGCACGAGTTTATGGGGGTGGGTTTTTAACATTAACAAACATTCACCCGTTCTAAATCAACACAAACAATACATTTAAATCATACAATAATAACATCATTTGTTGCTGAATGCATGTCAATGCATACCCTGCATTCGTCTGTTTCACCCGCTAGACACAAATTACAGCACCAGCTCAATTGGAGCTCCAACTCTTAGCTAATCAACCTCTATCCCTCAGGGATAAACCACACCCGGAATTGGGGAGATTTCTGGGGAGATAACTATTTTGTTAGGTGAGGAAAGACTTATTTGGGGAAGTTTGACAGGTTATTTACATTCCCAGATGATTCTAGGTTAGGTAGAAGCTGGCTGCAAACACTAATATTAAAAATGATCCCATAAGTTTACAGAAAAGTTCATTTGAAGTTTAAAATGTTATTATTTTTGGTTAGGACATTTCTCATTGTAGTCTCACACTGCAGTTTGTCTATTGATGTAATTTGAAGGAGAGGAAAGTAAATATACCCTTGCATGAGCAATTGATTTCAAAAGAGAACACTTCATTTTACCAATTTATTATCTGCAGTATATACAATACATTTATATCACTTAACAATGAAATTACTGTATTATTGTACACCTTAAACACTGTAAACTAATAATCTTTTTCAATTAAATAAAATATAAACACCAAAACAATTACAATTGTTTCATTTGTATTATATTTGCACACTTGGGGCATTACACTGATTTCACATTTGATGATTGAATTGATTGAATTGACAGATGATATCTTCCAAACTAGTGACCTGTTACACAAATCAACAGTATTGCAATCCCGATACAAAAGTCTGAAATTACACACAATAAATCTTTGTAAAAGATCAAATAAAATAACAAGAATTCAATAAATAGGGCAATAGTGAGATTCACAGTGCTATCAGAATTGAGAGTATATACATTGCATAATCCATGTGAACTGTGCTTTACTTACAATTGAGTATGACTGGCAAATAATCACTAAAATTCTGCACTATATAACAACAACAACAACAACAACAACAACAACAACAACAACAACAACAACAACAACAACAACAATAATAATAATAATACAGTAAAACAAAACACAAATGGCATGAAGATCGTTTCCCCAATCATTTCATATTGTTTTCTTCAAGTGTACGTCATCAAAGGATGTCATGAAGCCCTTCACTCCAGGTGCATGGTGAGGTGGGAGCAGTCCTGCATGTCTTCTATGTTCTCCACAGCATCAATGATGGCCTCCACTCTCTCTCCTGGCAGGACTGCCCCAGCGTTGGCCCGGAACTTTTTCAGCAGACTGTCACGACTCAGTGGCTTCCTCCAGTGTCCATAAAAGGTGTCGCAACGACCCTTCAACACATCGCCAGTTGTGAGGGTCACCAGCACCTCTGCGTACATCTTATTGAAATTGGCAGGGTTGTCCTGGGGGTGCTCGACCTGTACTCTGCTCAGGAGGCTGAGCAGCTCAGGACGGTCCAGGAAGGCTGGGCTGAAGGATTGTACACTGACCTCGCCGTCCAGCAGAGCAGTGCAGGCGTTGAACTGGAAGGAGTGTCGGGCCTGGTGCTCGGATTCAGGGAAGGGCCGGTTGATATATTTGGAGAGGGGGATTCTCAGTAGGATGTTCTGGATCATAGAGGGCTGGAACCCCCCTACGGTGTTGACCAAAAGCTCCCGTGCTGCGCACGCTGCGTCTGCCACCCAGTGCATCCCCAGGTGTGCAGGGAAGCGCTTGAAGGCTATGTCCTGGTCCTCCAGCAGGAAGCGGGGATCCTGTTCCACCGGGGAGGGCAGAGCCTGAGGCAGGTAGTCGTTGTAGAAGGCACTAAAGCCAGCGCAGCCTGGGGTCGAGTCCAGGATCAGTGTGCTGGCCTCCAGGCCCCGGGATGCCAGCAGTGCCGCCTCCAGACCAAGTCGGGCTGCGTTCCCAATATGAAGAGGCTTGGATTGAGTGGCAGCATTGGCCATGGGAGCCCCTGCCAGCGAGGCAGCAATCGCCAAGGCGTTTGAGCACTGCGAGCGATCCAGGGAGAGCAGACGGGAGCAGGCAGCAGCACTACCCAGAGGGCCCACTACAGTCGGGGGATGGAACCTGAAGGGAGAAACACTGGCATGACCATCCTGGTAACTGAGAGAGTATTTTACATTATATATGCTTTTAATGGTTTTAAAATTCTGATTTAAAAACAACCTCGGGTAGACAAATGTTTCTTATCATGCCTTCTAAAAAAGGCATGCTAGGAAAGTGTAATAATTTCCAATAAAAACAACATAATCACTGTGAGGCTAAAAAACCACTGAAAAACAGATTAAGATTTGCTTTCAAATTCAAACACGGTCTCATTCATGCTGGAAGAATATTGGCACACTTCCTTCTTGGCAGCACTACAGTATTGTGCCAAGTTTGTTCGGCAGCAGTCTCCTCACCTGTTGGGGATGTTTTGGGCTTCGTTGGAGAACCTCATGAGCCGACCCTGAATCTCAATGCCCACGTTGAAGGCTAGCAGGAGGTCCATCCCACTGGGCTTGGCGTTGCCAGGTAACATCTGAGCAATAGCGAGCAGGGCAGGAAGGACTGCCCCTGAGGGGTGGGTGGCTGGGTGCCAGGTATCATCGAAATCCATTGAATGGACCTGCAAAGAAGAACGTGCGGGCACAGTAAGCACCTGGTACAGTGTGATCTCCACTGACATTCCTGATTGTGAGGAAGCCTGGCAGTGCCCCATCTTTCTACAAAAGAAACCTCAAGGACATGAATACAAACCTGAGCTTTCACTTTTCAAAAAAAAAACAAAAAAACAACAGGATAAATGGAATGTGTCCTGAATACAGTCACTCCCTGATGGGCAAATATCCAGTATAATGAACAAATTAAATTATTTAAGTATTATATTTAAACAATTAAGGCATTACATTGGTTTTTAATTTTCTGCATTATGAAAATGTTTAGCCTCAGATCTCAGAAGTTTTTCTCCTTTGACTTTCTCATAGAACTACTCCTTAATCATCTGTTAAGTAACCTGTAAAGTGCTCTTGTTTGCTTTTCTCAAACAATTACTTAAAACTTGAGATAAAACAAACGTTTAAACTATTTTATGTTGAAATAATAACACATCATCTCTTACAAGATCTACTGATTTGTGTATGTACTGTATATACTAACATTTTGGAATGCTGTATTTCAAGAGGTGTTTTCACGGAAATTAGTTGCAGGCAGTGTAATGAGGAAATGACCAGCCACAGACATGAGCTGCAGAGCTCGTCAGCTGCTAGAATGTGCTCATTTCATGGACTACATTTTTACAATTTGAAAGGGCTGAGCACTGTGTAAACAAACCTGACATTAAAATATGCCAGCCAACAAATACACTGACTTACCGCAACTCCATTGACAAAGGCTGCCAGACTTGGAGAGAGTCTTGTGTGTCTTCGACCAAAGACTGAACTGATGTAATCTGGAGCATACATTTGCTGCAAAGAGAGTTAATCACAGATCATTATAGGGTCTCAATGTTCTTTTAGATGGAAACAAGCAAGTTAAATTCTTGATTATCATCACCCTGGTTTGACAATGCAAACCTCAACTGGAACGGTGACTGTTCAAAGAAACTTTTCAAAAATGGGGTAAGTACTGAAGGAATGGTTGATATTAAAATTGTACAGCCAGGGCCCACTTCTTTGGCCATCATTTTAGGACCATAGCCCAGTGTAAGACTCAGCTGAAGGATTACCTGGCAGTGCTGCAGAGCCAGCTCAAAGACATGGGAGCTGCTTCCCAGCAGCCCCACCCCGATGCTGTCCAGGATCATCCTCTTACTGCGGTGCAGCACAGTGTCTGACAGCTGGCCTGGGTGCACCAAGTGGATGAACCCTCCAAAACTGCTGGTGATTGTCTCCTCTGGGGCAGGTCTTTCTTGCACTGCAGGACAACAAACAGCAGATCAGTCTCTGCCTGTGCTTCACTTTAGTATTCAGAGCATCAACTCTACAATAATGCACTAAAATAACAACACTTAAAGACAACTGGGTCCATTGAATTGGTGATGGTATGAAATCCTGAAAATTAACGTTATTTACACAGTTTTTTTTTTTTTATTAAATAGCTTTTTAAAAAATGTTTACCTTCAACTGCAGATTTATGTAGAAGTCGCAGGCAGGAAAAGTGCCTTGAGGTTCTCTGAAACTAATTTAAAAAGGGAAAAAAATGAAATAAAATCAATATGATATATGACAGAAAATACTACTACGACTACTATGACTACTAATACTACTACTACTACTACTAATAATAATAATAATAATAATAATAAAATAAAAAATAAAAATGCATACATTTCTAAGAGTTTCAGCGCAATAATTACCTTGAGTGCTGAGAGCATGATGGTGTTCAGTAGATTGCTGTGTACAACAAAGTTCTGTCACTGAGCTGATATTTTGCTGTGGTTCCATCCTCTCTTTATATTCTTTCATACCTGGATGCTGATCGTCCTCCAGGTTCCAAAACCCCTCCTTCTTTTAGTGAAACTATTCAACTAATTGGGGGGATTTTTCTAATTTGACCAGGAAATGGGTTATGTATTGACCAAGAAGTGGTCTGGAATGTTGGGGAATAACCCTCTTTCTGTTCTGGGAGGACACTTACTGAGAACTTGGCACTGGGAGACTCCTCCCCTGCTTGAGAGAGAGGTTCTATAAAAAATAAACTCTCACCTCCTAAAGTTCACACCTTGTTGGCCAGGTACTGTAATACCAATCTTGTTTCATATTTTTACAGTTAGACAAATGCTTGTTTGATTATATAGAAAATATTTAAATGTATTTGTTTAATGTAAATTATGTTATATAGTGTGTGATCATTTTTTGTATTATTAAAAATACCAACTGTATTTTAGTTAACTAGTAGAAATGTAGATTATTATAAAACATATATATCAAATACTGCATGCATTTGGGGCGCCCATCCTCATGAGTGTGTTAATAATTATTATCACATACCATACAGTATATAATAAAGGAAACACAAAGACTGCGCAGAATATTTCCTTTACAAACACTAAAGATAAATAGATCAAAATGGCAAACTTTTTCATAAACCAGTATAATTAATGTATTACGTTTTTACGTGAACAAACAGTTAAGTTTACAAAGTATATATACAGTGTGGGTAATATATTTCATTAAAAAAAAAAAGATATATATCATTATAATCATTTGCATTCATAGAATATCTACATGGTTATCTGACATATGCTTTCATTAGTCACCATACTATATTGAACTATACTGTACTGAACAAGTATGCTTAAGACTTAAATAAAATGCCTCTGTCATAAACTGGCACTGTGGAAAATAGGTTGTGTTTTTGAAAAGACCACTTAGTTCAGTTTACTACTGACACAGATTATATTACCCACAATTTAATAAAAACATGTATTTATTCATTTATTTATTTGTTTGTTTGTTTGTTTATTTATGTAGTTTGTGTATATGTATATACAAATAATGGGGTGGATATCCCTTTTTTTCTCTTAGTACATGGTTATGCAGTTTCATTTGTATGCTTTATGGTGCATTAAGTTGGTACTGGTATTGCTAACTGTTCCTTGGCTGGCAGGCAGACAGATCACTGATAGCTAGATTCAGGAATGTCCTCATGCATGTCGACACTCCTGGGTGTTTTGTTCAAGCCTTTTCTTCTTTTTCAATAGCATTGTGTATCAGTCATGCTTGTTTAAGGAAGTAGTTTGACTCTGATTTTGCGATCAGCTGTTCAGTGTTTACCATATAAATCAGTCAGATGTGCATATGAACTCCAAATCACTTTAAAGGAAAAGCAGACAATAAACATTTTGGTGTATCCATTTAAATTGTTTATCTGGGCAGTACCAGATATCTAAATGGAACAACATTACTGAAATGCCAGTTTCTCGGGTTTGTTGTTGCTGAAAGATGCTGAGCTCCAGTCGAGCTGACAGGCTGTGATTGGCTGATTTGGCAGTTGTGGGTACAGACTGGTTGCTTTCATCGCTACAAAGTATTGATTGGCTGTTTGTGGTGGATAATACAATAAATGTGTACCAATTGTGTCTTTGTTTGGTATTTGCTGTCCAATAGAACTAAGCTTTCATTACGGCAAGTCAAAATGAAAAGCCGGCTCTTGCACTGATTGATTTTAAGTTTGATTCACAGTTGATGCTGTGACGTTCCAGTGGGCACCGTCTCATAGAAGCCTGCTAGAGTTGGCTGAGTGTACTCAATTGTTTTCTAATTTGACAGAGTTTTGACGTTAAGAAGATGGCGAGTGCAGATGAATTTGCGGCCATGTTCTATGGAGAGCCGGGGGTCCTGGGCCTCCTGGCCAATGGAATCAGTGCTTTCCTCGTTCTTCTGCAGAACTTCAACGGAGCACAGACTGGTGTACCATCCCAGGGAGTGGAGCACATTCTGGCTGGTAAAAACACAATCTATCTGTGTCTTAGGCAAAAAAGGATTCCATGTTCTCTAAACACCAATTCATCCTGTACTGATTTCTTCTATGATATTTAAGATGTTTCTTAATATTGTATTACTCTTATATGCTTCAATACAGTCTTACAGACCATGGGTGTAAGGCTGAGGTGCAGCAAATAAAGTTGGTATTCTATTAGAAAAACAATATGAACATACAGTGACCCTGTATGCTAATTTTTTAAAAAAGAAAAGAAAGATCTTCAGCACAACAATAGTTGGACCTGTAATAGCACAGCTGATAATTACTTTGAAGTTTGTTTGTTAGGTGACCTTGCTGGACTCTGACTTCTACCTATCTACATTTCACAGGTGTTCAACTGATTCTGATTGGGGGGGTAACTCAGCTGTTGGCTGGGCTCCTATCCTTCCGGAAGTATGATCACTTAAGTGGGACAGCCTTCATCGCATTTGCTGCTCTCTGGGGCAGTTATGGGTCTACCCGTATAGTCCTGGGTGCCTTTCCACCCTCTATTAACAGCACCAACATCACTGACCAGCTATATCCAGCCAACAGCACTTTTCCAAATACAGAATTGGCTACTCCACCAATCGGTCAGTCTGCTATAGCAGGGTTAATCGCTTACATTTCCATCTCATTTATCCTGTCCTTCTGCTCTGCCACTGTAAACTACATCATGCCTTTTGTCTTTGGGGCCATCACCTTGACGCTGATCTTTGAGGCAGTGGGGCTTGTCGGGGGGTGGGCTCTAGTGGTCTCCGGGGTCCTGGAGCTGGTGATCCTCATGTGTGGGCTTTATGGAGCGGCAGCCTTGCTCCTGAAAGGTGTCACGCAACGTTACATCCTCAAGGGCTTTGGGACCCCCCTTTTTGACGTGCTGCTCCTGGGGACGGCCAATA
Organism: Acipenser ruthenus; assembly: GCF_902713425.1. Taxonomy (NCBI): domain Eukaryota; kingdom Metazoa; phylum Chordata; class Actinopteri; order Acipenseriformes; family Acipenseridae; genus Acipenser; species Acipenser ruthenus. The sequence continues at coordinate 20,401 of NW_026708303.1, forward strand.
ACAGCAACTCCCAAAAAATAGGGGAAGAAAAGAAGAAGAACACCCAATATGCTGAACCCATGGCACTGGGCTACCTGTGCGACACAATCTCTCCTTTCATCTTTGCCTTCTTCTGCTTTGGCTACCTACCTTCCTTCTTTGTGGGCACTATTTGGGTCACTATCAACGCTTTCTCCCAGCTTTTCTCCAGTTACTATGCCTACCTCCGAAAAGACGTCTACCACACAACCAAGTTTTGTCTGCACAGCACCTACTGGCTGGTGAAATCATGGGAGGAGTTTGTGCTGTCAGTTCTCATCGACAGAGAGGGAGCGGTCAGCGGGCGAGAAAGGATGGTTGGTGACTGGTTCTTCCTAGCGACCGCCATTGTTCTCTGCTTGATGTCACTCAACATGGATGTGCTAGAGGTGGCCCATAACTTGCTATTCCTCCTGCTCACGGTATCCACAATCTCCCAGATCCCACTGGGGGGCTACTACATCTTCTTTGGGGTGATCTGCAGCTTGTTCACAGCCCTGTCTCTCTACGGTACCTTTGCCCGACTCATCAATTCCATAGGGGAGAAGACCTTGATCCCTGTTGGGGTGCAGCCACTATCCACAGAGAAGCTCCAGGATGTCCTGGGACTCATCAAACGGTGCTGGGTGAAACCCCAAGACCTCCCTCGCAGCACCGTTACACAGCTACCTGATGCCCTTTTCTACGTGACCAATGGCATAGCTGCCCTCTCTGCCATCCACAGCCAGGACGTGCACCCCACCTTCCTCCATCTCACCATGCCCTGGGTACTGATCCCTGGAGCAATCATCCAGGTTTACGTGAGCCGACTGGGCATCCAGAAGGGAAGGCGCTTTGGGCCCATTATCCCATCCTGCTATGCTGCCATCTGGGCTACCTGGACCTGGTATCGGTTTGCAGGTATGTTTTAATAAGGGGAAAAGGCAATGCCAGTTGTCTTTTTAAGTAAATTCACATGATAACTTTACAGTGATCGACCAATTTGTTATAATAAACCCCTGTAGTAGGCAACAGTCATGTCAGTGGAAGTGCAACCTGTTTTAATTAAATAAAGTGGTTGAGGAAGTATATAGGTGTTGAAAGTAATAAATAAAAGATGTGTGTCCCTGTTGTAAAAAAGAGTAGCTCTGTTTGACTGCACACATGATATAAGGATTCTAGAACAAGCTAAACACTTTCTATTTGTGAAATCCCCCTGAGGATGTCCATGACTGTCCTGCACCTAATTCATGATTTTCTTAGTTGGGAATGTCTTGCTTTTAAAATTAGTAAAATAATGTCTTTATTTTGTAGGTGTGTTACTTGGCATTTCTACTGATTTTGCTGGTGGATTCACAGCTGGGGCTGTAGCATTCTTGGTACTTAATGGCTTCCTAATGCTTATAGGTAAGTAATTTTAATGGAATTGGATCTTCGTCTAACATTTAGGGGTTTGTTTAGTTGGAGTGAAAAGTGTCAGAGTAAATGGATGGAAAATATTAATGTGTGTTGCTGTGTGTTTTCCTCTCTTTCTCAAGGTGCCTATGTAAATGTTGTGCTGCTGTTGCTGACTCTTGTCATGGAGGTGATTGTGGTGTGTTTCCTGCTCTCCACACTGGGCAGACTGCCTTACCAACTGGAAAGTAAGAGTCTCCCCTTCTCCTTCCCCAAAGTCAAACCTGGAGCAAAGATTAACAGCAACTTGTTATTTAAACAATTTGAATTAGGAAGGTAGACATCTATCACCCGAACACCACACATAATGGCTAATAATTTATCCTTAATGAAAACATATTCTGTGTTTGGATTGGCAATCAAACAGGTTAAGTTCTTGACTAAATGTTTTCCTTAGACTAGAGTATTCATCTTTGGCTTTTGATTGAACTGAACTCAACAGATCCTAGAATTTTGGTTCACCCACAGTTCACGCATGGCAATCTCTCCTGTTTCTCCCCAATGTTACCATTGTTGGGTCTGTTTTGTTACACACATGCACTACCTCTATGGAGCCTGCCTGTAGACTCCAGTACATTTTCTTTCCAAGGATGGTGATAAAACTAAGTTGGTTTTCCATTACAGTTGCGATGCTGGCCATCTTCTCTTTGATCTGTTTGTATGGTACTCTGGCCTCCCTTGCAAATTCCATCTTCAGAAAGGAGCTGCTGCCTCTCGGGCCCCCATTGCTGAAGGTAAAGTTGTCATCCAGCTATATCGGAATTAGTTTTAAAATAATGTTTTTTTTTCAAAATAATAAAGATTTTTAATAGATCCTTAAACTAAGGTATGTCCACGAAGCCTTTGAATTCCCAGTGGTCATTACAAAAGTGCTGAAGTGGATTGTTGTAGATTTGAGCATGCTTTTAAATGCACTCTTTCTTATAGGCTACACAGGAAAAAGCTGACAAAACTCCCCCTCCTCCTCCTTGTTCCATCGCCACCTCAAGAAAGACCAGTGGGCTGCTGAGCATCTCAAAACTCCTGGATGCTGGTGGGGTCTGTGGTATTCCCACTGATACTGTGTACGCATTGGCAGCATCCTGCAAACACCCACAGGCTATAGAGAAGATCTACAATATCAAGGTATGGACTGGCGTATTTATGTGTTTGTTTGTCTGTGCTGTACAAAATAAGCACTCAAGAGTTCTTTTGCATGGAGGCAGGAGTAGAGTCACTTTCCAGAGCCATGCTCTCAGCTCACACTTCTGTCCCTCTTTCAGGATCGCCCACAGGAGAAGCCCATCTGTATCTGCATCTCCAACTTGGAGCAGCTGTGAACTGCCAAGCCCCCCTTCAGCCCCCTGCTCTGGGAGTTCATGAGGAACGTCTACCCAGGAGGCATCAGCTGCATTGTCAAGAAGGGCGAGTGGCTCAATAGGCTAGGTGAGTTCAGACAGGCTCTTCCATCTAAAGGAAATGATCCCTGCCACCGTACAGGCAGTTAGGTCAGCTACCGTTTGTATGTATATAGGATTTTACACAGTACATTTTTGTTATTTAGTTGTATTACTGATATTACTGGCAAATGGAAAAAAAAACTTAAGTGTAATATGAACTATTTAAACACCTGTTAATTTAATGAAAGTACTTTAAAACTCCTGTTGAAAGTTTAGTTGTATGTTTCTAGTTTTGTAACATTAATAGATGTTTTTGTCCTTCCAAAAATTGGAATGTATAATTTAGAGAAAAAAGCGAGGTCTGTGTTTCAAATCCTGGCAGTCATCACTGCATTGGTCTAATAGTTTATGGGTGTTATGGCAATTTCTGTGTAAAACCACAGGTGACTTCACTCTCCCTTTTATAGCACTGCTACATCTGTTGACTCTTTTACTCATATGGAAGGCTATCATTTGTTTCCTTTAAGAAAATCCAAAAACCTGTGTGAGTTTAGTTTGTAAGAGAGGCTCTGTCCAAAGACCCACGCTCACAGCCTTCTCTTGGTTCTGGTTTAGGAGTCGGGGCAGCCTATGACAGAGTGGGGACTAAAGAAAGCATCATGATCAGAGTCCCTGACCACACAGTGACCGCCCATCTGTGCAATATGACTGGACCACTGGCCATCACTTCAGCCAATCCAAGTGGAGAGCCTGATAGCACACACCATGACATGGTGATAACGTAAGTATTTGTGCTGTATGCTAATGACCAGGTGACAGCCACAACAGCAGCCGTTAAGGAAGATTCATTTCTATTCTAATTGTTAGATACTATATTCATGGCAGTGTGAGGTTGGTCCTAATTATTGAGCGTCTACTGGGTACTAATGGGAAAAAAGTGTTGTATCATGGATACATAATATTGCATGTTAGAATAATATTTACCTGCATTAAAGAACCTACTGGGCTAGTGTAGGAAAGCTAATATTTTGTAGTCACTGTTATAAATGCTATAATTTCCTTTTTGTTTCCCACAGGCGTCTCGGGCACAAAATCAGTGGGGTTCTGTGTGACGGAGAATCAAATGAAGCGGTCGGTTCCACTGTGGTCAACTGTTTGAAGATAGATGAAGGTATTTCCTTGATATTTTTCCTGTTCCCTTTTGTTTAAGGCAGCCTGGACTGAGAGCTTTTTTTACTGAACACTGTTACTCAGTTTTATTTTCTCTTTCAGGTACAATCACTATTATACGAGAAGGCTGTTTTCCTGCTGCCCAAGTTAGACACATTTTTGAAAAAGTCAAAAATTCCATGGAGTAAAGACAAGGAACACTCACTACAAATAACATTAACGTAGTGAATCACCTCTCAGGATGTGAGAAGTGTACTAGCTGGTGAAAATGTGAGCAGTGATCTTCAATTATGATGTAGTGACATCACTAGGATAATAAATTATTATTATAGTATTTATAATTATAAAAACTGTGCCATTTAATTTATTCTTAAACTTGTTTCTGTGAAGACTGGCAACATTTACTCCTGAAATGAAGATTTCAAATTTTACAGTCCACATTTGTGAATAATGCATATATTAATAAAGTTAATAAACATTTTGTGTGTGCATATATTTAAAACACTTTGATGGTAAATTATAATACAATTTGTGTATGCTATGTACTTTATGTAATTATATTTGTTATAGGTTTGTATTTATAAACTAATAAAACAAATCAAATAATTTGGTGAATCTTACCCCTGAATGCTATTTGCTATGATTGTCTCAAAATCCTGGATATAAAAGAACTGGTCAAGCAATTAAATGCATAGTATAGGCATTAGAAAAACATGGTTGTTAAAAGTGTTAAAAAGTGTTAAAAATTATATTTGTCGGGGTGACATTTCTGTTTTGTATCTGCTGTGAATTTCCTTCCTTAAACATGTACTGTTTTATTTCATAAGACATTTTTAATACTGTGTATATATGTATATAGATATTTTTTTTTCTATTCTTATAAAGTATACTATGTCTAGGAAGAAGTGACTGGATTTTGAATCTGTAATTAATCCTTGTTAAAACTGTATAAACTGTTCAATGTCTTATAATTACAACATTTATTCTGTGATTGTCCTTATCAATGACCATCAATAAAGTATAATTAAGACTCAAATGACTAATACTTGAAACTTAACAAGATTACATTTATTTAATTTCCAAAGCACAACTTACATGTATTAAACTTCCATTACATTTAGTTGCAGCATCCAACAGCAGATTTAAGATAATGGCCAGGTTACCTGTTTTCTGCTGGGAGGTGATGGTATATGATTCCTTCACATGGTGGATAGGAGATCTGGAGATGTTGGATTCATCTTGGGATGTCTCACTACCCTTATATCTATACTGAAAACATGTTTAAAAATAAGATGAGGCCCCTTAACTATTTCCTTTTAGCTTTTCTCATGAAACTGGTCATAAACCAATTTCTGTCAAACAAGTCAATATGTTTATATCCCAGCCATCACCTTACAATATATACCATAGGTTAACTATCGGTCAGTGCATATATATTCTCCTGCCAAAGCTTGATATAATACATCTGCCGAAGCCTGAACGCATCTTTGGTACACTCAGGCATTTCCCCTTGACATTTTTACTTTCTATACATAGTTCACTGAGGACATCATTAAAACTCCCTCTGTGTGTTATCTGGATTTGAGACTTGAGTTTTACAGCAACTCAGACTTTCTTAATTGGTTAAACTCAAATCGGTCTCTTACTCACCTTTCATCACAGACAGTTCTAGGTGTATCGACAGACAGCTGAGAAAAAGTCAACTTTTCATTATAACTAAGGACAGTAGATCTAAATCATTAAACCAGTCAATTACACAGTACAGCAGTCTAGTCTAGTACAGCTCCAAATTATGCTGTATTGCTAAGCAGGCGCGCAGCTTGATAAAAGGAAAGTAATTCTGAATTCAGCTGTTTAATTTAGGTTTGGAACATACTAAATACAAACAAAAAGGTTTGGGATGAAACCTGAACTAGGATCGGTACAGTGATATCTTTCACTATTAAAAGTTAGAAGTATCAAACCCCTGAGAATTACCCCTGAGAAGTACAGCCCAACCCCACCACCGCATGACCCAGTACATCACAACCCCACCACTGCGTGACCCAATACAGCGAGACACCTTTACAGCGACAGACCTCCATCATGAGCCCCGTTACACCGCATCACTGCGCACAACTTTGTAGCTATACTTGCTGCCTGCCTGAGATGCATTCAGGGTCTTAAGTTATTGTGAAGTAGCTGCCTGGTTTGTTTCAAGTTATTATCATTGTTATTATTTATTATTTTTATTTTATTACACATTACCTTAACAAGTTGCTCTTCTTCAGTAAAGACATGTTTTCCATGCAGAGTTTCGATAAAGGACACTTCAGAAGCAATTCATGTTCAAAGCACTTTTTTTTATTATTATTTGGCTTACAGTACCAAAATAAATAAGTAAAGTCAAAACAAAGTGAAACGAAATTCTGCTTCCCTCTCTAACAAAAATAGTTCCAGTGTCACACTAATAACTGCTCGGTTGGAAAATAAAACTTAAAAAAAAAAAAAATAGTAATAATAATAATATTATTAATAATAATAATAATAATAATAATAATAATAATAATAATAATAATAATAATAATAATAATAATAATAATAAAACTGCAGTCTTTTTTTAAGTAAATTACCTTATACATGTGTATGTGTATATGTCTAATTGATTCATTATTGTAGGGTTACATGTAAAAATACTACAGTATAAAACATTATGGAATGTATACAGCAGCCAAGGTCGAAAGTTTTGCATCACCTAGAATTTTAGGATTGAGTCAAAATTAAAATAAAGTGCCTATATTAGCATAATTTAGCTATTTTATTTAACATAATGTAATCAAATGATCTTGCAAAAGTCTACCAGAAGCCATAATAATAGTACAATATTTCACATTAGATTTTGAAATGTCAACTTTTTGTCTCTTTCTCGTTAAGTTTGGAAAACTATGAAGCGGTATGTAATTTAATATGTTAACGTAACATTATTAGCCGGTTTCAACTGACTTTATGAAGCAAAATGTGTTCATTCTACAGGGTGATGCAAAAGTTTTGGCCATACAGTAGCTGTAGTATAGTATAGTAACTGCATGCAGCCTTTCTTTTGAAAAAAAGTCCCTGTTCATGTTCATTTAAAATAAATACATGTAAATCTGTCTAAAATAGATGTGTACTGCCTGGGAATTCAATACCATGTGCTTTCTCATGCATGATTACATTTGAATTGCTGACAGTGTATCAATCTCTGAGATTATAATGGAAACACATTGTGTAGAAATGGAAATGGAAATTGAAAGCACATTTTAATAGGATGTTTTCAAGCAACATAATTGATTTCTAAAATGTTTTCCTTTTCAAAGTTGACTTATATCATGGTAAAAGCATTGCAAAGTGTAGTTTAAGACAGCAAAAAAAGGTATGATACATGGCAAATTAAGGTAAATGTATAGACTAAGTATGACAAACTGCAAAATGAATGTGCATTTTACCATGGTAAACTTTTACAATATTGTTTTCTGTTCATTATGAGCTTCCAAACATTACCCACGAGCATTCCTCAAGCCTACCCTTCACTGACTGCATTATTGTGGGGGAAAGACAGAACAAATCGGTCTCCATTTTTTGCATTTTAAATTATGTATTTAACATTTAATCATAATGTGATGTGATTTCATTATTTTTCTTTTCATTAAGAATCAAAAAAAGTGTAACTAAGGTTGTCTCAACTGCCTCTCGTTTTTAAGTCGTTTATAAGAAGGGTGTCTCTTTATTGTATAAGAGATGTCATCTTGCGTAATTTGGGTGAGAGGACCGCGAAGCGAGAGGACTAACTGCGCGAAATGATGTCACTTTCACAGTAAGAGACACCCTTCACACGACGTATTAACGTATTATAAATCACACACATAAGGATTAGACACACACATATCTATACAGTGAAAATAACTTTTATTTTCGTTAAATATAACATTCAACCCCCCTTCTCCCTGTCTGAAAATGGTTTGGTCCAGGATCGACCATAAATGACCTACTACAGTAGCCGGTCTGTGCTGTGTTTGCAGACTAGTTAAACGTGACGAAACTATTTATTAAAAAACAAACGTACATCCTGTAAAACTTGCACCACTAGCATGTAAGTGTCCTGAAGTGCAGTTAGTAACTGAAGAGTTGAAACAGTGGCTCTGATTTGGTGTAGGAAAGAAGCATCGCTGTCGCAGCAGGTGGGACTTGTTCCTGAAGACTTGCGTGAAGAAATGTAGCCTATTTATTTCCCTTTTTTGCATTTCATCCGTGTTTGTCACGTAATGCTTGAGACTGAGTTTGCTCTTGTGTCTGTAATGCTGATGTTTGAGTGACATATTCACGGCCAGTGACATCACGTAATATGACCCAATTACTTATCCAAATTAAAATAAAGGTCAACGTTAATAACAGGATTTTCCATTTTGCTATGTTTTTATTTAGAGCATTTTATTTCTTTAAATACAGATCATTCTATGCACAGAATGACATTTATACACAAGACAAGAGGTATAGGAATGTTTGGAAATGCTGCTCTGTGATTGGTTGATTTCTCATATGTGATTTATAATAATTGGGATAGCCACTTATTCGGGATATTTTTCCTTCTTCCAAGGCGTCCCGATAAAGCGACGCAGACTGAATTAAAGTAAGGTACATTTAAACCTACTTCCCTTTGGGGTAAAATGTCTCTATGTATGTGTAATAAAATACTGCTCTTAAAATGCAAGTGGTGTCCTGACTGATATGCAATCACAGAGTTTGTAAAATAGCCTGGGGAGCACTGTTACATGATGCTCATCGCATCATCCTTGAAATTCAAATAGACAAGTCTAATGAAAGGCACAATAAAAACTATATTGCAGATTCATCTGGCTGTGGCTGATTTGAAATGTAAACGGTTTTTAAATGCAAAAAACACACCAGGCAGAGAGAATTGACGCACGGCCCTCCTGCTTTTACAGGCAGCTAAAGGTGATGAACTGGAATCACTAGGCCCACTCTGGGTCTGGCTCTTAACTCCTCAGCTCTCCCACGGGGACATTGTGTTTAAAATCAATATTCATGACAACTTCATGCTCCTTCATTACTAAAGTAAGCATGAAGCTCTGCCAAAGCTCAGTAAATCGCTCAGATGCTTTTATACTGCAATGCCATAAACATTCAACTACACACAGGTGTTGTCTGAAGAGGTGTGTCTTGAGGAGGCGCCGGAAGGTGGTCAGGGACTGGGCAGTCCTGGATGCGAGCGGTGATCCGGAGTCAGTGGAGTGAGCAGAGCAGTGGAGTAGCGTGGGAGAAGTGAAGGCAGGAAGCACACCAGGCGAGCAGCGGAGTTCTGGATGAGCTGGAGCTCACAAGTCTAAGCCAATGTTCCACTGTTACACGGTATTAAACTGTAAAGCAGGTGAAGCCAACAGAAACAGCCTCGCACGACTTTGGGGATTAAGGAAATCAATTTTGCTAATATTTAATCTACACTAAATGTAACCTATGCGTTAACTGATTAAAAATTAAGAACCACTCAATGATTGCAAAATTGCAAGGCAACAGAAAAGTTACATTTACAGAACATGAATCATAAATATGTTTTACAATAAAACAAGTATGGAACAACTATAGGATATGTCTCATTTTCAAGAGTCTTAGTGTCTCCCGACTTTTTAAACTCTACTTTTATAGTCTTGGGGCCACCCCCCATCTCCCATCTCAAAAGTGATGTGCTTACCTGAACAGGATAGGCAGAGGTTGGCACATAGCGAATAACGAAACCACAGCGCCTCCGAGTGGACAGGTTGGGCTCACTGCCATGGACTGTCAGACCATCGTGGACCTGGGGTATAAGAGTGAGTATAGCGCCCTCTTGTGCCGACAGGAGAATTTCTTGTGAATTCTACTCCTTTTTATTGAGTATCCAACATTTTTTATGTATAAAAAATACATAAAATTTCTCAAGGATGTCATTTTTTGGTTGTAATAGCACTCTTAGAAGCCCAATTTGAAAGGGAAGGCCGCAATTGCCAAGCATACATGTGGTCATTTATTGTTCCTGAGATGTTAAGCTTTCTTTTGATACCAAATGCACACATATATATATATATATATATATATATATATATATATATATATATATATATATATATATATATATGTGTGTGTGTGTGTGTTATTGTGTACATAGAGGTTACTTACAGACATTTGTCTGGCCTGTAGAGGGCACTCCACAGCCTCACTCGTGTTGAGGAGGTGATCTAGGATCTCCTGATTGGCTGTCAGCATGTTCCTCAGGCGGGGTGAGGTGATCTGGGGGAGGAGACCTTGATGGTGACTTCTTAAAAGATATTATGGAATTAAGTTTCATTTAAAGACATTGAAATTGCTTAAAACTGAACATCAGTATTTATACCATTAAAGTTGACCGTTAGACTGCAGTTTAAGATTGATTCATAAAATCTAAAAACATACCATTAAATCCTTGGCGGTCCAGTGGTTAAAGAAAAGGAGGTTCCTACTTCAAATTCTCAGCTACTCACTCACTTTGTGTGACTCTGAGCAAGTCATATAACCTCCTTGTGCTCCATCCCACAAATAAGACATCAAACCGAGGTCCTATTGTAAGTGAATCTGCGGCAGCAGTTGTTGATGCATAGCTCACCCCTTAATCACTGTAAGTCGCTTTGCATAAAAAGCATCTGTGAATTAATAATGATAATTTTGAAGAGGAATAGTTTATTACAATATTATATCAAAACAACATCCAGATTTGAAATTATTTTGAAAAAAAATGCTGCTATAATAAATATATATATGCCTCTAAAAAAAAAAATTGTTTACAACTAGTTAACCGCATGAACCACTTGGGGATATCTTAACACACCCCAGAGAAAAAGAACTGGAATAAAGATGACTGGTTACTAGGGGTGTAGTGAGGATTCATATTTGTAAAAACGGCACACAGACAGGATACGATGCTGGACCAGGAGAAAGATAAACCCAGTCAGGCATGACATATTCAGTTTGATCTCAGATGCATTCAATTGCATTTGCAATATCCACGTGGGACTGTGCCCATTGGAGCTGTAAGTGTAACTACACAGCAGTGTTTCTTTAAAAACATCACGTCAACATGTTCCTTTCTACGCTTCCTTGGTGCTCATGCGGCGTGCAGTATTATCAACCACTGGAAAAGGTCAAATGTTGCCACGGCGAATTAGTGAAAAATATTCATGTTATATATATATATATATATATATATATATATATATATATATATATATATATTGAAACATCTTCTGACGGGAAAATATGGTATGCTGTGATGAATAAAATCTCATTTTTAAAGCGGTAGTGATGACAATATCAGAGATTTCACTGTGAAGCATTACTATGTGTTGCTACCTGTTAGCAATGTGTGCAAAGCTTAAATCCCAACTGCAATACTGGTATGGGTTCTATACACTGAAAAGACTGAAAAGACTATGACCATATGGAACATTTTTTAAACTTCCATACTAATGTACTCAGGTACTTTTTACCTGTCATCATTACAATAGCCATATAATAAGTTTTGGTTAAAATTCGTCCTCATATTTTGCTATAAGATTATCAAATAACTGTGTTGACCTCCTTCTAACTTGCACAGTGCATAAAAAAGTCTACATCTGTACATGTAGATTACTGTACATGTTGATTGCTCCTAGCATTAATAAATTGTAGGGCTAGCATCAAATGCACATATTCATTATATTAAAGGAACCTGCCTTCTAAGCAGGTGTAAGTACTATTTATTTATATTTTAATTTGTTAACCAGGTATGGTGAAAGGGAACAAGGGGTTTTTTAAGGACCCTGGCAGCAGCTATAGAGAGATAAATACATATGAGCACCATTTAAATGTGTAAAGCAGCTAAGATACATCTAAATAAATAGCAATATACAATAAATGCAAGAAGAAAAGGTGTGAGTCGCAGTACCTGGGATGACCTGCAGGACCCCATTCTCTCAGTCTACGTCGTCCAGGGCCAGCCACACAGAAGCCACTGAACCCCCCTCAAAACCCCAGTACCTGCCATTCAAAATCACACTCAGGGTCAGTGATGATTTAAGCATCATCTCCACAACTACAAGACCCCCCAGCATCATTGCATTAACAAGCACCCTCTTATTTTCTTGTTTTAAGGTTAAAAAATATTAGATTAAGTCTAATGCCAGACAAACTTCCAGTTGAACTGTGACAAAAAAAAAAGACAGGAGCACTTTTCAGTAACCAAGTTTGATTCAATAAACAATACAGCACCTTCATTATGTCAGTGTTTAATGTAGACATTTAATCAAAGGTGCAATAAACAGGATTGCTATAAAAAAAAAAACCTTAAAGCTTTGTGGCCATAACTTTTAAAGGGAATGTGGAAAGAAGTTTGTAAAGGGAAGTGGTTACATTTGCCTCTACACGTAATGCACAATATCGCCCTCTGGTGGACATGAAACAACCTTGTGGCCAATTATTACTATAATTAATAAACTTCATTCCATACATGTGAATATGTGTATAACATGAGGCATGTTCACCATAATAATTGTATTGATATTTTTCTACACTACTAACCTGATATCCTGGTGCCAGGCAACAAAGGGAAGCCCGTGATTATGCTGACCTCCACAGGGGGCGCTGTGATATTGCAGTTCCCCACAGGGAGTGCTGCTGTTCTGTTGTTTTCCACAGGCAGCTTCGGGTATTTGCAGATGAAGCGTGAATCAAGGAGGATGACGTTGGGTCCCAGGATCCCCTTGATTGGCTCCAGCACCTTGGGATGGGTGGCCAGAGACATCACCCAGCGGTACTTCAAGTGCACGGTATGGAGACTGTACTGGGCATACTCCAACCCTACAGTGGAGAGAGTAATAGAGGTGAGGACAGGCACTCAGCAGTGCATTCATACAAGCCATGGCAAATGAAGAGATTTTACATTTATTCAAATTGTACAACCAAACAACATCCTAGGCATATACTCACCAAACTCCCTCTCCAGTCTACTGAAGCCCTCTGTAGCTCTCTCCAGCTCTTTGGGGTCTAGCACTGGCACCCCTGTTAGGAAGCCACGGTTGCAGTAGGTGGCACACAGTTCAGTCAGGGAGGGGGTCATTGTTGAGTTGAATTGGAGGTACTTACAGCTCCAAGCTCCCGCCCTTGTTTCCCTCAAAGCTCGCTCTCTTTGTTTCTAGTTTACTCTGTACTGTCTCAACTGACTCTCAGCACTTCCAGCTCACTCACTGAGCTCACTCTGTACATGCCCAACAACTTAGGAATTACTCTTCCCTTGCTCAAACTTCACATTCACGCACACAGCTTATGCTATGCAATGTGAGTTCTCTCTACTCTCTTCAGAACACAGATTCTCCTGTTTTCAGAACAATACTCACACCCGCTTGACCTGATCTCACTTTTTCCCAACAGCACACGTGCCACACTTTGTACACTCCCACTTTGCAGGATTTCTGCTCACTCTTTTAGCACTTAATGTTCACTTGCCTAAATCTCTATTCCTTATCTAAACTGGCTTTTTTTTAAAAAAAACTCTCTCATTCTGCGCACTCTTAGTTTACACAATACAATTTTAGCTCACACTCCAAGCCCTCTGTTCCCTCACTCGCCATGCTCACTGTTTTTTTTTTTTTTGTTAAATCTCAGGTCACCCAACTCAATTTATTTTCTAGATCCCCTTGTGCACTATAGCTCTAGTGCAGTATATTACAATCACACTGAGCTCACCCTTTCACTCGTAGTGCACTCTGTAAACTGGCCCACTCTCTACCCTCACAGCTGTCTCCTCAAAGTCAGAGTCCCAGCAGATCCAGGGGCTGCTTTTTAAACCCCGCTGGATCATTTTTTGAGTGTTTACGAGTTTTTTATTTGATAATAAAAAGACAACACCTGAATTTGCTTTAACAGATGAATATCTGCATTACATTAAACATATGAGTAATTCATTTATAACTTCTGGGTACAGGTGCTTTTTTCCAGCTAGTCAACTTCCTTGTGTCAAGAAAGTGGAGGAAGCCAATTACATTGTTATAGATTATTGCGGTCAATGCTTTTTCTTTTGATGCACATGTTGCTACTGTTACAATTACATGTTTTTATATAATTTGGCCAGAATTTACATGTGTACCGATTAAAGCAACTTTATATCTGATGTGTAGGACATTCACATTAGCAGTTTTGTTGCAGATTTAACATTTCCCTTGCATCCAGAACCTCTTGATTCTGTAACATCATACTAGCACTACGATGTATGATCGATCAGTCAAAAGAAGAAAAAAAAAATAAGCCTCATGGTTTAGGAACTTACAAATCTTAGAGGGTTGCTCACCAAGAAACTAAAGTATTACTGCTTTAAAAAAAACTAGTATGTTGGCGTTTGTAATTTTGATTTATGGTTATCCGTTGCATAACGCCTGTCTGATTACTTTAATCTACCTACCATTTAAATTTAAAAATAGAAAACAAAAGAAAAGCACAAACATGCTTATGAGATAATAAGTGTGCCACTAGCTATGCTGTCTATATGACATCATCTTCACCTATTCACACCTAATTCAATTTGCTTTAAGTTTTTTTTTAGTGATGCTATTATGATTTACATATTTTGTATGACAAAGGGGAAACTTTATGCAGTTACAGAAAACCCAGTTTTTCTTGCTTTACTGGTAATATAGGTTACATTGTGTGCTTATGTAATGATGGTATCTGGGTCTCTGGCAACACATATGCTGGCCTGTTAGATTTAAAATAGAAGTTTTGTGGTCTTTCTTTAAAACTCTTCAAAAAGGGCATTAAAGTCAAATAAAGATCCCTCTAGTCCATAGGTTAAACCTCAGTTCAGAAATTCAGGTTTTTTTCTGAGCTTTTTGAGAAACGTTAGTTAGTAAACCTGATAAATACATAATGATCAAAGCAGAAAAAGCAATCACGAATGAGACAAAACAAACCCAGGAGTCTATTTCAATGATCTAAAGAGTGGCATATGTAAATACCCCTGCTCTTTATCTCAGTGTTAACCCAGCTGGGATTTACTTACAGTATTAACATTACAAATACAGTGTGACAAAGTCGTGAAAAATCTAGATTTACATTTTTAAAATAGACCCCATAATACAATATAAAAGAGAGTGTTAATCATGTATTCTCCTTGTTGCTTAGGTTCACTTTGCAAATTAAATAATTTCAGTCATTACATCCTGGTGGCTTTTTAAAAGAGAAGTTTAAACAAGCCCTCCCCAGACTAAGTGTACAAATTATCTAAGAGGGGCGTCTAGTTTGTGAAGTGCATAAAGTTTAAAGGAAACAAAAACTAAAATAAGTAAATAAATAACACATTGATGAAGCAAAATGAAAGAAAAGGAAGAATGACAAATAAACACCAGTGTAATGAAGAGGTGAAAATGAGAGAAAGGGGGGTAAGGGAAATGTCTCTGGGGATATTTTTGTTTGTTTGTTTTCCAAATGGTTAACAAACTCTTTACTTAAGAAAAAATGAGCACCACTGTTGGTCCAGTTCAGGAAATGGCAAGGGTCTAGAAAGGGGATTTTTAAATGAGGCACAGATTGTAGCAGGGCAGCACGTATGTCATACTAGAAGGGTGTTTGAGGAAATACTGTAAAAGAAGAGTAATGGAGAGTCCTGCATACCTTCACTGGGTGGGTGTCCTTCCCCTGAATGCATCTCATCATTTACATATACAGTGCCTTGCAAAAGTATTCAGACCCATGACCAATTCTCTCATATTACTGAATTACAAATGGTACATTGAAATTTTGTTCTGTTTGATATTTTATTTTAAAACACTGAAACTCAAAATCAATTATTGTAAGGTGACATCGGTTTTATGTTGGGAAATATTTTTAAGAAAAATAGAAAACTGAAATATCTTGCTTGCATAAGTATTCAACTCCCACACATTAATATTTGGTAGAGCCACCTTTCGCTGCAATAACAGCTGTAAGTCTTTTGGGGTAAGTATGTACCAGCTTTGCACACAGTGTCGGAGTGATTTTGGCTCATTCTTTTTGGCAGATTTGCTATAGGTTGTTCAGGTTGGTTGGACGACGCTTGTGGACCGCAATTTTCAAATAGTGCCACAGATTCTCAATGGGATTGAGATCAGGACTTTGACTGGGCCACTGTAGGACATTCACCTTTTTGTTCTTTTTTTCCACATGGTCAACAGACTCTTTACTTAAGAAAAAATGTGCATGATGAGGAAAGTCAGCGTGCAACAATCTCTGTCAGTTCAGGAAATGGCAAGGCTATAGAATGGGGATTTTTTTTTTTTTAAATCAGGCACAGATTGTAGCAGGGCAGCACGCATGACATACTAGAAGGGTGTGTGAGGAAATAGTGTAATGGAGAGTCCTGCATACCTTCACTGGGTGGGTGTCCTTCCCCTGAATGCATCTCATCATTTACTCATAAGCTTCCCGAGGCAATGTAACACAATCCCATTTTACTGACAACCTTTTACTATTTACAAGTGTTTTATTTGATAATAAAAAGACAACACCTGAATTTGCTTTAACAGATGAATATCTGCATTACAAATTACACCGTGTAACAATTTTTTTTTTTTTTTTTGTTCCTGGTTAGTAAGTGTTATTTCCTAATTGCTTATGCCTCAAAAGTATAGAAAATGGCTATTATTCCCCACAAACTTTGCTTTTGTGACCAGGGCAGTGATATTTTGAAATGTACCTATTTTCCAGAACATTCCAGATAGATTCAATGCTGAGTAAACTTGGAGTAACTTCTAGAACTTTCTAGGACTTTCCAGTAATATAAATAGTAGTACACATACAGGGGCCTTAAGCCCACCAGTTCAGTTTAGTTCCAGCTGCCTAAGTGGATACATATCTGCATTTTTCTGAGATGGCATCAAGAGGCTGCAAGCATCCGGCAGACGCATTTTGAGACTTCAAAATGGTGGCATTCCTGATGGGTCTCCAAGGCGGTTTTACCAAGTTTCCATGCTATCTTTGCCTTTGGGACAGCAGGGACACCAAGGCGCACTACCACAGGCGGGACTGGCCACAGCGGACCCTTGTTCTCTGTGGGGAGGAACAACGTCAAGTGGGAGCCACTGGTGGACCCCCGGAAGGTGCTGTGCCACCACTGCACATCAAATTTGGCCTTATGAAACAATTTGTCAGAGCTCTAGATAAGGAGTCGGCAGCCTTCAAGTACCTTCAAGACTTCTTCCCTAAGCTGTCTGAGGCAAAGGTCAAAGCCGGTGTCTTCGTCGGACCACAGATAAAGAAGATCCTGGAGTGCAATGAATTCCCCAAGAAGCTCACTAGTAAGGAGAAAGCGGCTTGGAACAGCTTTGTCGCAGTGGTTCGGGGATTCCCGGGGCAATCACAAGGCCGAAAACTATGTGGAGCTGGTTGAGACTCTGGTGAAGAACTACGGCACAATGGGCTGTAGGATGTCCCTCAAAGTCCATATCCTTGATGCTCATCTTGAGAAATTCAAGGAGAACATGGGAGCGTACTCGGAGGAGCAAGGCGAGCGCTTCCACCAGGATATACTGGACTTTGAACGCCGCTACCAAGGACAGTATAACGAGAACATGATGGGAGACTACATTTGGGGGCTGATTCGTGAAAGTGATTTACAGTATAATCGTAAATCTCGACTTCTACTCACTTCTAAATCTTTTGTAGTCATTTTTGTATTACTTTAATATAAATACATGTTAATTTGGATTCATATGTTGTTTTTTTCTGACTTTATGTGAACGAAAAGATACAAATTCGCCTGTTTTCTCATTGGAAATAGGTAAATTTCAAAATATCACTCCTGGTCACAAAAGCAAAGTTTGTGGGGAATAATAGCCATTTTCTATACTTTTGAGGCATAAGCAATTAGGAAATAACACTTACTACCCAGGAACAAAAATTGTGTTACATAGTGTTATCTAAGAGGGGCGTCTAGTTTGTGAAGTGCATAAAATTTAAAGGAAACAAAAACTAAAATAAGTAAATAAATAACACATTGATGAAGCAAAATGAAAGAAAAGGAAGAATGACAAATAAACACCAGTGTAATGAAGAGGTGAAAATGAGAGAAAGGGGGGTAAGGGAAATGTCTCTGGGGATATTTTTGTTTGTTTGTTTTCCAAATGGTTAACAAACTCTTTACTTAAGAAAAAATGAGCACCACTGTTGGTCCAGTTCAGGAAATGGCAAGGGTCTAGAAAGGGGATTTTTAAATGAGGCACAGATTGTAGCAGGGCAGCACGTATGTCATACTAGAAGGGTGTTTGAGGAAATACTGTAAAGGAAGAGTAATGGAGAGTCCTGCATACCTTCACTGGGTGGGTGTCCTTCCCCTGAATGCATCTCATCATTTACATATACAGTGCCTTGCAAAAGTATTCAGACCCATGACCAATTCTCTCATATTACTGAATTACAAATGGTACATTGAAATTTTGTTCTGTTTGATATTTTATTTTAAAACACTGAAACTCAAAATCAATTATTGTAAGGTGACATTGGTTTTATGTTGGGAAATATTTTTAAGAAAAATAAAAAACTGAAATATCTTGCTTGCATAAGTATTCAACCCCAACACATTAATATTTGGTAGAGCCACCTTTCGCTGCAATAACAGCTTTAAGTCTTTTGGGGTAAGTATGTACCAGCTTTGCACACAGTGTCGGAGTGATTTTGGCTCATTCTTCTTGGCAGAAGAAAGCCAACAAAAAACACTGCTCACAGAGCCAAATAAACACAAATACCTCCACCAAAGAAGTAACAATTGTCTCTTTTCTTTTGATACTTTCTCCTTCGCTTACTTGCTTGCTTAGTAGCTCGCTCACGCTCCTCCTTCCTGCGCACCCACCCAGGTCAGCAAATGCTGCGGGTTTTTATAGATGTGGTCATCTCCGGATTAGCAAACACTTAATCAATCTGGAGATGACGAGTTTGCACGAGTTTATGGGGGTGGGTTTTTAACATTAACAAACATTCACCCGTTCTAAATCAACACAAACAATACATTTAAATCATACAATAATAACATCATTTGTTGCTGAATGCATGTCAATGCATACCCTGCATTCGTCTGTTTCACCCGCTAGACACAAATTACAGCACCAGCTCAATTGGAGCTCCAACTCTTAGCTAATCAACCTCTATCCCTCAGGGATAAACCACACCCGGAATTGGGGAGATTTCTGGGGAGATAACTATTTTGTTAGGTGAGGAAAGACTTATTTGGGGAAGTTTGACAGGTTATTTACATTCCCAGATGATTCTAGGTTAGGTAGAAGCTGGCTGCAAACACTAATATTAAAAATGATCCCATAAGTTTACAGAAAAGTTCATTTGAAGTTTAAAATGTTATTATTTTTGGTTAGGACATTTCTCATTGTAGTCTCACACTGCAGTTTGTCTATTGATGTAATTTGAAGGAGAGGAAAGTAAATATACCCTTGCATGAGCAATTGATTTCAAAAGAGAACACTTCATTTTACCAATTTATTATCTGCAGTATATACAATACATTTATATCACTTAACAATGAAATTACTGTATTATTGTACACCTTAAACACTGTAAACTAATAATCTTTTTCAATTAAATAAAATATAAACACCAAAACAATTACAATTGTTTCATTTGTATTATATTTGCACACTTGGGGCATTACACTGATTTCACATTTGATGATTGAATTGATTGAATTGACAGATGATATCTTCCAAACTAGTGACCTGTTACACAAATCAACAGTATTGCAATCCCGATACAAAAGTCTGAAATTACACACAATAAATCTTTGTAAAAGATCAAATAAAATAACAAGAATTCAATAAATAGGGCAATAGTGAGATTCACAGTGCTATCAGAATTGAGAGTATATACATTGCATAATCCATGTGAACTGTGCTTTACTTACAATTGAGTATGACTGGCAAATAATCACTAAAATTCTGCACTATATAACAACAACAACAACAACAACAACAACAACAACAACAACAACAACAACAACAACAACAATAATAATAATAATACAGTAAAACAAAACACAAATGGCATGAAGATCGTTTCCCCAATCATTTCATATTGTTTTCTTCAAGTGTACGTCATCAAAGGATGTCATGAAGCCCTTCACTCCAGGTGCATGGTGAGGTGGGAGCAGTCCTGCATGTCTTCTATGTTCTCCACAGCATCAATGATGGCCTCCACTCTCTCTCCTGGCAGGACTGCCCCAGCGTTGGCCCGGAACTTTTTCAGCAGACTGTCACGACTCAGTGGCTTCCTCCAGTGTCCATAAAAGGTGTCGCAACGACCCTTCAACACATCGCCAGTTGTGAGGGTCACCAGCACCTCTGCGTACATCTTATTGAAATTGGCAGGGTTGTCCTGGGGGTGCTCGACCTGTACTCTGCTCAGGAGGCTGAGCAGCTCAGGACGGTCCAGGAAGGCTGGGCTGAAGGATTGTACACTGACCTCGCCGTCCAGCAGAGCAGTGCAGGCGTTGAACTGGAAGGAGTGTCGGGCCTGGTGCTCGGATTCAGGGAAGGGCCGGTTGATATATTTGGAGAGGGGGATTCTCAGTAGGATGTTCTGGATCATAGAGGGCTGGAACCCCCCTACGGTGTTGACCAAAAGCTCCCGTGCTGCGCACGCTGCGTCTGCCACCCAGTGCATCCCCAGGTGTGCAGGGAAGCGCTTGAAGGCTATGTCCTGGTCCTCCAGCAGGAAGCGGGGATCCTGTTCCACCGGGGAGGGCAGAGCCTGAGGCAGGTAGTCGTTGTAGAAGGCACTAAAGCCAGCGCAGCCTGGGGTCGAGTCCAGGATCAGTGTGCTGGCCTCCAGGCCCCGGGATGCCAGCAGTGCCGCCTCCAGACCAAGTCGGGCTGCGTTCCCAATATGAAGAGGCTTGGATTGAGTGGCAGCATTGGCCATGGGAGCCCCTGCCAGCGAGGCAGCAATCGCCAAGGCGTTTGAGCACTGCGAGCGATCCAGGGAGAGCAGACGGGAGCAGGCAGCAGCACTACCCAGAGGGCCCACTACAGTCGGGGGATGGAACCTGAAGGGAGAAACACTGGCATGACCATCCTGGTAACTGAGAGAGTATTTTACATTATATATGCTTTTAATGGTTTTAAAATTCTGATTTAAAAACAACCTCGGGTAGACAAATGTTTCTTATCATGCCTTCTAAAAAAGGCATGCTAGGAAAGTGTAATAATTTCCAATAAAAACAACATAATCACTGTGAGGCTAAAAAACCACTGAAAAACAGATTAAGATTTGCTTTCAAATTCAAACACGGTCTCATTCATGCTGGAAGAATATTGGCACACTTCCTTCTTGGCAGCACTACAGTATTGTGCCAAGTTTGTTCGGCAGCAGTCTCCTCACCTGTTGGGGATGTTTTGGGCTTCGTTGGAGAACCTCATGAGCCGACCCTGAATCTCAATGCCCACGTTGAAGGCTAGCAGGAGGTCCATCCCACTGGGCTTGGCGTTGCCAGGTAACATCTGAGCAATAGCGAGCAGGGCAGGAAGGACTGCCCCTGAGGGGTGGGTGGCTGGGTGCCAGGTATCATCGAAATCCATTGAATGGACCTGCAAAGAAGAACGTGCGGGCACAGTAAGCACCTGGTACAGTGTGATCTCCACTGACATTCCTGATTGTGAGGAAGCCTGGCAGTGCCCCATCTTTCTACAAAAGAAACCTCAAGGACATGAATACAAACCTGAGCTTTCACTTTTCAAAAAAAAAAAAAAAAAACAACAGGATAAATGGAATGTGTCCTGAATACAGTCACTCCCTGATGGGCAAATATCCAGTATAATGAACAAATTAAATTATTTAAGTATTATATTTAAACAATTAAGGCATTACATTGGTTTTTAATTTTCTGCATTATGAAAATGTTTAGCCTCAGATCTCAGAAGTTTTTCTCCTTTGACTTTCTCATAGAACTACTCCTTAATCATCTGTTAAGTAACCTGTAAAGTGCTCTTGTTTGCTTTTCTCAAACAATTACTTAAAACTTGAGATAAAACAAACGTTTAAACTATTTTATGTTGAAATAATAACACATCATCTCTTACAAGATCTACTGATTTGTGTATGTACTGTATATACTAACATTTTGGAATGCTGTATTTCAAGAGGTGTTTTCACGGAAATTAGTTGCAGGCAGTGTAATGAGGAAATGACCAGCCACAGACATGAGCTGCAGAGCTCGTCAGCTGCTAGAATGTGCTCATTTCATGGACTACATTTTTACAATTTGAAAGGGCTGAGCACTGTGTAAACAAACCTGACATTAAAATATGCCAGCCAACAAATACACTGACTTACCGCAACTCCATTGACAAAGGCTGCCAGACTTGGAGAGAGTCTTGTGTGTCTTCGACCAAAGACTGAACTGATGTAATCTGGAGCATACATTTGCTGCAAAGAGAGTTAATCACAGATCATTATAGGGTCTCAATGTTCTTTTAGATGGAAACAAGCAAGTTAAATTCTTGATTATCATCACCCTGGTTTGACAATGCAAACCTCAACTGGAACGGTGACTGTTCAAAGAAACTTTTCAAAAATGGGGTAAGTACTGAAGGAATGGTTGATATTAAAATTGTACAGCCAGGGCCCACTTCTTTGGCCATCATTTTAGGACCATAGCCCAGTGTAAGACTCAGCTGAAGGATTACCTGGCAGTGCTGCAGAGCCAGCTCAAAGACATGGGAGCTGCTTCCCAGCAGCCCCACCCCGATGCTGTCCAGGATCATCCTCTTACTGCGGTGCAGCACAGTGTCTGACAGCTGGCCTGGGTGCACCAAGTGGATGAACCCTCCAAAACTGCTGGTGATTGTCTCCTCTGGGGCAGGTCTTTCTTGCACTGCAGGACAACAAACAGCAGATCAGTCTCTGCCTGTGCTTCACTTTAGTATTCAGAGCATCAACTCTACAATAATGCACTAAAATAACAACACTTAAAGACAACTGGGTCCATTGAATTGGTGATGGTATGAAATCCTGAAAATTAACGTTATTTACACAGTTTTTTTTTTTTTATTAAATAGCTTTTTAAAAAATGTTTACCTTCAACTGCAGATTTATGTAGAAGTCGCAGGCAGGAAAAGTGCCTTGAGGTTCTCTGAAACTAATTTAAAAAGGGAAAAAAATGAAATAAAATCAATATGATATATGACAGAAAATACTACTACGACTACTATGACTACTAATACTACTACTACTACTACTACTAATAATAATAATAATAATAATAAAATAAAAAATAAAAATGCATACATTTCTAAGAGTTTCAGCGCAATAATTACCTTGAGTGCTGAGAGCATGATGGTGTTCAGTAGATTGCTGTGTACAACAAAGTTCTGTCACTGAGCTGATATTTTGCTGTGGTTCCATCCTCTCTTTATATTCTTTCATACCTGGATGCTGATCGTCCTCCAGGTTCCAAAACCCCTCCTTCTTTTAGTGAAACTATTCAACTAATTGGGGGGATTTTTCTAATTTGACCAGGAAATGGGTTATGTATTGACCAAGAAGTGGTCTGGAATGTTGGGGAATAACCCTCTTTCTGTTCTGGGAGGACACTTACTGAGAACTTGGCACTGGGAGACTCCTCCCCTGCTTGAGAGAGAGGTTCTATAAAAAATAAACTCTCACCTCCTAAAGTTCACACCTTGTTGGCCAGGTACTGTAATACCAATCTTGTTTCATATTTTTACAGTTAGACAAATGCTTGTTTGATTATATAGAAAATATTTAAATGTATTTGTTTAATGTAAATTATGTTATATAGTGTGTGATCATTTTTTGTATTATTAAAAATACCAACTGTATTTTAGTTAACTAGTAGAAATGTAGATTATTATAAAACATATATATCAAATACTGCATGCATTTGGGGCGCCCATCCTCATGAGTGTGTTAATAATTATTATCACATACCATACAGTATATAATAAAGGAAACACAAAGACTGCGCAGAATATTTCCTTTACAAACACTAAAGATAAATAGATCAAAATGGCAAACTTTTTCATAAACCAGTATAATTAATGTATTACGTTTTTACGTGAACAAACAGTTAAGTTTACAAAGTATATATACAGTGTGGGTAATATATTTCATTAAAAAAAAAAAGATATATATCATTATAATCATTTGCATTCATAGAATATCTACATGGTTATCTGACATATGCTTTCATTAGTCACCATACTATATTGAACTATACTGTACTGAACAAGTATGCTTAAGACTTAAATAAAATGCCTCTGTCATAAACTGGCACTGTGGAAAATAGGTTGTGTTTTTGAAAAGACCACTTAGTTCAGTTTACTACTGACACAGATTATATTACCCACAATTTAATAAAAACATGTATTTATTCATTTATTTATTTGTTTGTTTGTTTGTTTATTTATGTAGTTTGTGTATATGTATATACAAATAATGGGGTGGATATCCCTTTTTTTCTCTTAGTACATGGTTATGCAGTTTCATTTGTATGCTTTATGGTGCATTAAGTTGGTACTGGTATTGCTAACTGTTCCTTGGCTGGCAGGCAGACAGATCACTGATAGCTAGATTCAGGAATGTCCTCATGCATGTCGACACTCCTGGGTGTTTTGTTCAAGCCTTTTCTTCTTTTTCAATAGCATTGTGTATCAGTCATGCTTGTTTAAGGAAGTAGTTTGACTCTGATTTTGCGATCAGCTGTTCAGTGTTTACCATATAAATCAGTCAGATGTGCATATGAACTCCAAATCACTTTAAAGGAAAAGCAGACAATAAACATTTTGGTGTATCCATTTAAATTGTTTATCTGGGCAGTACCAGATATCTAAATGGAACAACATTACTGAAATGCCAGTTTCTCGGGTTTGTTGTTGCTGAAAGATGCTGAGCTCCAGTCGAGCTGACAGGCTGTGATTGGCTGATTTGGCAGTTGTGGGTACAGACTGGTTGCTTTCATCGCTACAAAGTATTGATTGGCTGTTTGTGGTGGATAATACAATAAATGTGTACCAATTGTGTCTTTGTTTGGTATTTGCTGTCCAATAGAACTAAGCTTTCATTACGGCAAGTCAAAATGAAAAGCCGGCTCTTGCACTGATTGATTTTAAGTTTGATTCACAGTTGATGCTGTGACGTTCCAGTGGGCACCGTCTCATAGAAGCCTGCTAGAGTTGGCTGAGTGTACTCAATTGTTTTCTAATTTGACAGAGTTTTGACGTTAAGAAGATGGCGAGTGCAGATGAATTTGCGGCCATGTTCTATGGAGAGCCGGGGGTCCTGGGCCTCCTGGCCAATGGAATCAGTGCTTTCCTCGTTCTTCTGCAGAACTTCAACGGAGCACAGACTGGTGTACCATCCCAGGGAGTGGAGCACATTCTGGCTGGTAAAAACACAATCTATCTGTGTCTTAGGCAAAAAAGGATTCCATGTTCTCTAAACACCAATTCATCCTGTACTGATTTCTTCTATGATATTTAAGATGTTTCTTAATATTGTATTACTCTTATATGCTTCAATACAGTCTTACAGACCATGGGTGTAAGGCTGAGGTGCAGCAAATAAAGTTGGTATTCTATTAGAAAAACAATATGAACATACAGTGACCCTGTATGCTAATTTTTTAAAAAAGAAAAGAAAGATCTTCAGCACAACAATAGTTGGACCTGTAATAGCACAGCTGATAATTACTTTGAAGTTTGTTTGTTAGGTGACCTTGCTGGACTCTGACTTCTACCTATCTACATTTCACAGGTGTTCAACTGATTCTGATTGGGGGGGTAACTCAGCTGTTGGCTGGGCTCCTATCCTTCCGGAAGTATGATCACTTAAGTGGGACAGCCTTCATCGCATTTGCTGCTCTCTGGGGCAGTTATGGGTCTACCCGTATAGTCCTGGGTGCCTTTCCACCCTCTATTAACAGCACCAACATCACTGACCAGCTATATCCAGCCAACAGCACTTTTCCAAATACAGAATTGGCTACTCCACCAATCGGTCAGTCTGCTATAGCAGGGTTAATCGCTTACATTTCCATCTCATTTATCCTGTCCTTCTGCTCTGCCACTGTAAACTACATCATGCCTTTTGTCTTTGGGGCCATCACCTTGACGCTGATCTTTGAGGCAGTGGGGCTTGTCGGGGGGTGGGCTCTAGTGGTCTCCGGGGTCCTGGAGCTGGTGATCCTCATGTGTGGGCTTTATGGAGCGGCAGCCTTGCTCCTGAAAGGTGTCACGCAACGTTACATCCTCAAGGGCTTTGGGACCCCCCTTTTTGACGTGCTGCTCCTGGGGACGGCCAATAACAGCAACTCCCAAAAAATAGGGGAAGAAAAGAAGAAGAACACCCAATATGCTGAACCCATGGCACTGGGCTACCTGTGCGACACAATCTCTCCTTTCATCTTTGCCTTCTTCTGCTTTGGCTACCTACCTTCCTTCTTTGTGGGCACTATTTGGGTCACTATCAACGCTTTCTCCCAGCTTTTCTCCAGTTACTATGCCTACCTCCGAAAAGACGTCTACCACACAACCAAGTTTTGTCTGCACAGCACCTACTGGCTGGTGAAATCATGGGAGGAGTTTGTGCTGTCAGTTCTCATCGACAGAGAGGGAGCGGTCAGCGGGCGAGAAAGGATGGTTGGTGACTGGTTCTTCCTAGCGACCGCCATTGTTCTCTGCTTGATGTCACTCAACATGGATGTGCTAGAGGTGGCCCATAACTTGCTATTCCTCCTGCTCACGGTATCCACAATCTCCCAGATCCCACTGGGGGGCTACTACATCTTCTTTGGGGTGATCTGCAGCTTGTTCACAGCCCTGTCTCTCTACGGTACCTTTGCCCGACTCATCAATTCCATAGGGGAGAAGACCTTGATCCCTGTTGGGGTGCAGCCACTATCCACAGAGAAGCTCCAGGATGTCCTGGGACTCATCAAACGGTGCTGGGTGAAACCCCAAGACCTCCCTCGCAGCACCGTTACACAGCTACCTGATGCCCTTTTCTACGTGACCAATGGCATAGCTGCCCTCTCTGCCATCCACAGCCAGGACGTGCACCCCACCTTCCTCCATCTCACCATGCCCTGGGTACTGATCCCTGGAGCAATCATCCAGGTTTACGTGAGCCGACTGGGCATCCAGAAGGGAAGGCGCTTTGGGCCCATTATCCCATCCTGCTATGCTGCCATCTGGGCTACCTGGACCTGGTATCGGTTTGCAGGTATGTTTTAATAAGGGGAAAAGGCAATGCCAGTTGTCTTTTTAAGTAAATTCACATGATAACTTTACAGTGATCGACCAATTTGTTATAATAAACCCCTGTAGTAGGCAACAGTCATGTCAGTGGAAGTGCAACCTGTTTTAATTAAATAAAGTGGTTGAGGAAGTATATAGGTGTTGAAAGTAATAAATAAAAGATGTGTGTCCCTGTTGTAAAAAAGAGTAGCTCTGTTTGACTGCACACATGATATAAGGATTCTAGAACAAGCTAAACACTTTCTATTTGTGAAATCCCCCTGAGGATGTCCATGACTGTCCTGCACCTAATTCATGATTTTCTTAGTTGGGAATGTCTTGCTTTTAAAATTAGTAAAATAATGTCTTTATTTTGTAGGTGTGTTACTTGGCATTTCTACTGATTTTGCTGGTGGATTCACAGCTGGGGCTGTAGCATTCTTGGTACTTAATGGCTTCCTAATGCTTATAGGTAAGTAATTTTAATGGAATTGGATCTTCGTCTAACATTTAGGGGTTTGTTTAGTTGGAGTGAAAAGTGTCAGAGTAAATGGATGGAAAATATTAATGTGTGTTGCTGTGTGTTTTCCTCTCTTTCTCAAGGTGCCTATGTAAATGTTGTGCTGCTGTTGCTGACTCTTGTCATGGAGGTGATTGTGGTGTGTTTCCTGCTCTCCACACTGGGCAGACTGCCTTACCAACTGGAAAGTAAGAGTCTCCCCTTCTCCTTCCCCAAAGTCAAACCTGGAGCAAAGATTAACAGCAACTTGTTATTTAAACAATTTGAATTAGGAAGGTAGACATCTATCACCCGAACACCACACATAATGGCTAATAATTTATCCTTAATGAAAACATATTCTGTGTTTGGATTGGCAATCAAACAGGTTAAGTTCTTGACTAAATGTTTTCCTTAGACTAGAGTATTCATCTTTGGCTTTTGATTGAACTGAACTCAACAGATCCTAGAATTTTGGTTCACCCACAGTTCACGCATGGCAATCTCTCCTGTTTCTCCCCAATGTTACCATTGTTGGGTCTGTTTTGTTACACACATGCACTACCTCTATGGAGCCTGCCTGTAGACTCCAGTACATTTTCTTTCCAAGGATGGTGATAAAACTAAGTTGGTTTTCCATTACAGTTGCGATGCTGGCCATCTTCTCTTTGATCTGTTTGTATGGTACTCTGGCCTCCCTTGCAAATTCCATCTTCAGAAAGGAGCTGCTGCCTCTCGGGCCCCCATTGCTGAAGGTAAAGTTGTCATCCAGCTATATCGGAATTAGTTTTAAAATAATGTTTTTTTTTCAAAATAATAAAGATTTTTAATAGATCCTTAAACTAAGGTATGTCCACGAAGCCTTTGAATTCCCAGTGGTCATTACAAAAGTGCTGAAGTGGATTGTTGTAGATTTGAGCATGCTTTTAAATGCACTCTTTCTTATAGGCTACACAGGAAAAAGCTGACAAAACTCCCCCTCCTCCTCCTTGTTCCATCGCCACCTCAAGAAAGACCAGTGGGCTGCTGAGCATCTCAAAACTCCTGGATGCTGGTGGGGTCTGTGGTATTCCCACTGATACTGTGTACGCATTGGCAGCATCCTGCAAACACCCACAGGCTATAGAGAAGATCTACAATATCAAGGTATGGACTGGCGTATTTATGTGTTTGTTTGTCTGTGCTGTACAAAATAAGCACTCAAGAGTTCTTTTGCATGGAGGCAGGAGTAGAGTCACTTTCCAGAGCCATGCTCTCAGCTCACACTTCTGTCCCTCTTTCAGGATCGCCCACAGGAGAAGCCCATCTGTATCTGCATCTCCAACTTGGAGCAGCTGTCAACTGCCAAGCCCCCCTTCAGCCCCCTGCTCTGGGAGTTCATGAGGAACGTCTACCCAGGAGGCATCAGCTGCATTGTCAAGAAGGGCGAGTGGCTCAATAGGCTAGGTGAGTTCAGACAGGCTCTTCCATCTAAAGGAAATGATCCCTGCCACCGTACAGGCAGTTAGGTCAGCTACCGTTTGTATGTATATAGGATTTTACACAGTACATTTTTGTTATTTAGTTGTATTACTGATATTACTGGCAAATGGAAAAAAAAACTTAAGTGTAATATGAACTATTTAAACACCTGTTAATTTAATGAAAGTACTTTAAAACTCCTGTTGAAAGTTTAGTTGTATGTTTCTAGTTTTGTAACATTAATAGATGTTTTTGTCCTTCCAAAAATTGGAATGTATAATTTAGAGAAAAAAGCGAGGTCTGTGTTTCAAATCCTGGCAGTCATCACTGCATTGGTCTAATAGTTTATGGGTGTTATGGCAATTTCTGTGTAAAACCACAGGTGACTTCACTCTCCCTTTTATAGCACTGCTACATCTGTTGACTCTTTTACTCATATGGAAGGCTATCATTTGTTTCCTTTAAGAAAATCCAAAAACCTGTGTGAGTTTAGTTTGTAAGAGAGGCTCTGTCCAAAGACCCACGCTCACAGCCTTCTCTTGGTTCTGGTTTAGGAGTCGGGGCAGCCTATGACAGAGTGGGGACTAAAGAAAGCATCATGATCAGAGTCCCTGACCACACAGTGACCGCCCATCTGTGCAATATGACTGGACCACTGGCCATCACTTCAGCCAATCCAAGTGGAGAGCCTGATAGCACACACCATGACATGGTGATAACGTAAGTATTTGTGCTGTATGCTAATGACCAGGTGACAGCCACAACAGCAGCCGTTAAGGAAGATTCATTTCTATTCTAATTGTTAGATACTATATTCATGGCAGTGTGAGGTTGGTCCTAATTATTGAGCGTCTACTGGGTACTAATGGGAAAAAAGTGTTGTATCATGGATACATAATATTGCATGTTAGAATAATATTTACCTGCATTAAAGGACCTACTGGGCTAGTGTAGGAAAGCTAATATTTTGTAGTCACTGTTATAAATGCTATAATTTCCTTTTTGTTTCCCACAGGCGTCTCGGGCACAAAATCAGTGGGGTTCTGTGTGACGGAGAATCAAATGAAGCGGTCGGTTCCACTGTGGTCAACTGTTTGAAGATAGATGAAGGTATTTCCTTGATATTTTTCCTGTTCCCTTTTGTTTAAGGCAGCCTGGACTGAGAGCTTTTTTTACTGAACACTGTTACTCAGTTTTATTTTCTCTTTCAGGTACAATCACTATTATACGAGAAGGCTGTTTTCCTGCTGCCCAAGTTAGACACATTTTTGAAAAAGTCAAAAATTCCATGGAGTAAAGACAAGGAACACTCACTACAAATAACATTAACGTAGTGAATCACCTCTCAGGATGTGAGAAGTGTACTAGCTGGTGAAAATGTGAGCAGTGATCTTCAATTATGATGTAGTGACATCACTAGGATAATAAATTATTATTATAGTATTTATAATTATAAAAACTGTGCCATTTAATTTATTCTTAAACTTGTTTCTGTGAAGACTGGCAACATTTACTCCTGAAATGAAGATTTCAAATTTTACAGTCCACATTTGTGAATAATGCATATATTAATAAAGTTAATAAACATTTTGTGTGTGCATATATTTAAAACACTTTGATGGTAAATTATAATACAATTTGTGTATGCTATGTACTTTATGTAATTATATTTGTTATAGGTTTGTATTTATAAACTAATAAAACAAATCAAATAATTTGGTGAATCTTACCCCTGAATGCTATTTGCTATGATTGTCTCAAAATCCTGGATATAAAAGAACTGGTCAAGCAATTAAATGCATAGTATAGGCATTAGAAAAACATGGTTGTTAAAAGTGTTAAAAAGTGTTAAAAATTATATTTGTCGGGGTGACATTTCTGTTTTGTATCTGCTGTGAATTTCCTTCCTTAAACATGTACTGTTTTATTTCATAAGACATTTTTAATACTGTGTATATATGTATATAGATATTTTTTTTTCTATTCTTATAAAGTATACTATGTCTAGGAAGAAGTGACTGGATTTTGAATCTGTAATTAATCCTTGTTAAAACTGTATAAACTGTTCAATGTCTTATAATTACAACATTTATTCTGTGATTGTCCTTATCAATGACCATCAATAAAGTATAATTAAGACTCAAATGACTAATACTTGAAACTTAACAAGATTACATTTATTTAATTTCCAAAGCACAACTTACATGTATTAAACTTCCATTACATTTAGTTGCAGCATCCAACAGCAGATTTAAGATAATGGCCAGGTTACCTGTTTTCTGCTGGGAGGTGATGGTATATGATTCCTTCACATGGTGGATAGGAGATCTGGAGATGTTGGATTCATCTTGGGATGTCTCACTACCCTTATATCTATACTGAAAACATGTTTAAAAATAAGATGAGGCCCCTTAACTATTTCCTTTTAGCTTTTCTCATGAAACTGGTCATAAACCAATTTCTGTCAAACAAGTCAATATGTTTATATCCCAGCCATCACCTTACAATATATACCATAGGTTAACTATCGGTCAGTGCATATATATTCTCCTGCCAAAGCTTGATATAATACATCTGCCGAAGCCTGAACGCATCTTTGGTACACTCAGGCATTTCCCCTTGACATTTTTACTTTCTATACATAGTTCACTGAGGACATCATTAAAACTCCCTCTGTGTGTTATCTGTATTTGAGACTTGAGTTTTACAGCAACTCAGACTTTCTTAATTGGTTAAACTCAAATCGGTCTCTTACTCACCTTTCATCACAGACAGTTCTAGGTGTATCGACAGACAGCTGAGAAAAAGTCAACTTTTCATTATAACTAAGGACAGTAGATCTAAATCATTAAACCAGTCAATTACACAGTACAGCAGTCTAGTCTAGTACAGCTCCAAATTATGCTGTATTGCTAAGCAGGCGCGCAGCTTGATAAAAGGAAAGTAATTCTGAATTCAGCTGTTTAATTTAGGTTTGGAACATACTAAATACAAACAAAAAGGTTTGGGATGAAACCTGAACTAGGATCGGTACAGTGATATCTTTCACTATTAAAAGTTAGAAGTATCAAACCCCTGAGAATTACCCCTGAGAAGTACAGCCCAACCCCACCACCGCATGACCCAGTACATCACAACCCCACCACTGCGTGACCCAATACAGCGAGACACCTTTACAGCGACAGACCTCCATCATGAGCCCCGTTACACCGCATCACTGCGCACAACTTTGTAGCTATACTTGCTGCCTGCCTGAGATGCATTCAGGGTCTTAAGTTATTGTGAAGTAGCTGCCTGGTTTGTTTCAAGTTATTATCATTGTTATTATTTATTATTTTTATTTTATTACACATTACCTTAACAAGTTGCTCTTCTTCAGTAAAGACATGTTTTCCATGCAGAGTTTCGATAAAGGACACTTCAGAAGCAATTCATGTTCAAAGCACTTTTTTTTATTATTATTTGGCTTACAGTACCAAAATAAATAAGTAAAGTCAAAACAAAGTGAAACGAAATTCTGCTTCCCTCTCTAACAAAAATAGTTCCAGTGTCACACTAATAACTGCTCGGTTGGAAAATAAAACTTAAAAAAAAAAAAAATAGTAATAATAATAATAATATTAATAATAATAATAATAATAATAATAATAATAATAATAATAATAATAATAATAATAGTAATAATAATAATAATAATAAAACTGCAGTCTTTTTTTAAGTAAATTACCTTATACATGTGTATGTGTATATGTCTAATTGATTCATTATTGTAGGGTTACATGTAAAAATACTACAGTATAAAACATTATGGAATGTATACAGCAGCCAAGGTCGAAAGTTTTGCATCACCTAGAATTTTAGGATTGAGTCAAAATTAAAATAAAGTGCCTATATTAGCATAATTTAGCTATTTTATTTAACATAATGTAATCAAATGATCTTGCAAAAGTCTACCAGAAGCCATAATAATAGTACAATATTTCACATTAGATTTTGAAATGTCAACTTTTTGTCTCTTTCTCATTAAGTTTGGAAAACTATGAAGCGGTATGTAATTTAATATGTTAACGTAACATTATTAGCCGGTTTCAACTGACTTTATGAAGCAAAATGTGTTCATTCTACAGGGTGATGCAAAAGTTTTGGCCATACAGTAGCTGTAGTATAGTATAGTAACTGCATGCAGCCTTTCTTTTGAAAAAAAGTCCCTGTTCATGTTCATTTAAAATAAATACATGTAAATCTGTCTAAAATAGATGTGTACTGCCTGGGAATTCAATACCATGTGCTTTCTCATGCATGATTACATTTGAATTGCTGACAGTGTATCAATCTCTGAGATTATAATGGAAACACATTGTGTAGAAATGGAAATGGAAATTGAAAGCACATTTTAATAGGATGTTTTCAAGCAACATAATTGATTTCTAAAATGTTTTCCTTTTCAAAGTTGACTTATATCATGGTAAAAGCATTGCAAAGTGTAGTTTAAGACAGCAAAAAAAGGTATGATACATGGCAAATTAAGGTAAATGTATAGACTAAGTATGACAAACTGCAAAATGAATGTGCATTTTACCATGGTAAACTTTTACAATATTGTTTTCTGTTCATTATGAGCTTCCAAACATTACCCACGAGCATTCCTCAAGCCTACCCTTCACTGACTGCATTATTGTGGGGGAAAGACAGAACAAATCGGTCTCCATTTTTTGCATTTTAAATTATGTATTTAACATTTAATCATAATGTGATGTGATTTCATTATTTTTCTTTTCATTAAGAATCAAAAAAAGTGTAACTAAGGTTGTCTCAACTGCCTCTCGTTTTTAAGTCGTTTATAAGAAGGGTGTCTCTTTATTGTATAAGAGATGTCATCTTGCGTAATTTGGGTGAGAGGACCGCGAAGCTACAGGACTAACTGCGCGAAATGATGTCACTTTCACAGTAAGAGACACCCTTCACACGACGTATTAACGTATTATAAATCACACACATAAGGATTAGACACACACATATCTATACAGTGAAAATAACTTTTATTTTCGTTAAATATAACATTCAACCCCCCTTCTCCCTGTCTGAAAATGGTTTGGTCCAGGATCGACCATAAATGACCTACTACAGTAGCCGGTCTGTGCTGTGTTTGCAGACTAGTTAAACGTGACGAAACTATTTATTAAAAAACAAACGTACATCCTGTAAAACTTGCACCACTAGCATGTAAGTGTCCTGAAGTGCAGTTAGTAACTGAAGAGTTGAAACAGTGGCTCTGATTTGGTGTAGGAAAGAAGCATCGCTGTCGCAGCAGGTGGGACTTGTTCCTGAAGACTTGCGTGAAGAAATGTAGCCTATTTATTTCCCTTTTTTGCATTTCATCCGTGTTTGTCACGTAATGCTTGAGACTGAGTTTGCTCTTGTGTCTGTAATGCTGATGTTTGAGTGACATATTCACGGCCAGTGACATCACGTAATATGACCCAATTACTTATCCAAATTAAAATAAAGGTCAACGTTAATAACAGGATTTTCCATTTTGCTATGTTTTTATTTAGAGCATTTTATTTCTTTAAATACAGATCATTCTATGCACAGAATGACATTTATACACAAGACAAGAGGTATAGGAATGTTTGGAAATGCTGCTCTGTGATTGGTTGATTTCTCATATGTGATTTATAATAATTGGGATAGCCACTTATTCGGGATATTTTTCCTTCTTCCAAGGCGTCCCGATAAAGCGACGCAGACTGAATTAAAGTAAGGTACATTTAAACCTACTTCCCTTTGGGGTAAAATGTCTCTATGTATGTGTAATAAAATACTGCTCTTAAAATGCAAGTGGTGTCCTGACTGATATGCAATCACAGAGTTTGTAAAATAGCCTGGGGAGCACTGTTACATGA
This sequence comes from Acipenser ruthenus, assembly GCF_902713425.1. Lineage (NCBI taxonomy): Eukaryota > Metazoa > Chordata > Actinopteri > Acipenseriformes > Acipenseridae > Acipenser > Acipenser ruthenus. The sequence continues at coordinate 55,571 of NW_026708303.1, forward strand.
TGCTCATCGCATCATCCTTGAAATTCAAATAGACAAGTCTAATGAAAGGCACAATAAAAACTATATTGCAGATTCATCTGGCTGTGGCTGATTTGAAATGTAAACGGTTTTTAAATGCAAAAAACACACCAGGCAGAGAGAATTGACGCACGGCCCTCCTGCTTTTACAGGCAGCTAAAGGTGATGAACTGGAATCACTAGGCCCACTCTGGGTCTGGCTCTTAACTCCTCAGCTCTCCCACGGGGACATTGTGTTTAAAATCAATATTCATGACAACTTCATGCTCCTTCATTACTAAAGTAAGCATGAAGCTCTGCCAAAGCTCAGTAAATCGCTCAGATGCTTTTATACTGCAATGCCATAAACATTCAACTACACACAGGTGTTGTCTGAAGAGGTGTGTCTTGAGGAGGCGCCGGAAGGTGGTCAGGGACTGGGCAGTCCTGGATGCGAGCGGTGATCCGGAGTCAGTGGAGTGAGCAGAGCAGTGGAGTAGCGTGGGAGAAGTGAAGGCAGGAAGCACACCAGGCGAGCAGCGGAGTTCTGGATGAGCTGGAGCTCACAAGTCTAAGCCAATGTTCCACTGTTACACGGTATTAAACTGTAAAGCAGGTGAAGCCAACAGAAACAGCCTCGCACGACTTTGGGGATTAAGGAAATCAATTTTGCTAATATTTAATCTACACTAAATGTAACCTATGCGTTAACTGATTAAAAATTAAGAACCACTCAATGATTGCAAAATTGCAAGGCAACAGAAAAGTTACATTTACAGAACATGAATCATAAATATGTTTTACAATAAAACAAGTATGGAACAACTATAGGATATGTCTCATTTTCAAGAGTCTTAGTGTCTCCCGACTTTTTAAACTCTACTTTTATAGTCTTGGGGCCACCCCCCATCTCCCATCTCAAAAGTGATGTGCTTACCTGAACAGGATAGGCAGAGGTTGGCACATAGCGAATAACGAAACCACAGCGCCTCCGAGTGGACAGGTTGGGCTCACTGCCATGGACTGTCAGACCATCGTGGACCTGGGGTATAAGAGTGAGTATAGCGCCCTCTTGTGCCGACAGGAGAATTTCTTGTGAATTCTACTCCTTTTTATTGAGTATCCAACATTTTTTATGTATAAAAAATACATAAAATTTCTCAAGGATGTCATTTTTTGGTTGTAATAGCACTCTTAGAAGCCCAATTTGAAAGGGAAGGCCGCAATTGCCAAGCATACATGTGGTCATTTATTGTTCCTGAGATGTTAAGCTTTCTTTTGATACCAAATGCACACATATATATATATATATATATATATATATATATATATATATATATATATATATATATATGTGTGTGTGTGTGTGTTATTGTGTACATAGAGGTTACTTACAGACATTTGTCTGGCCTGTAGAGGGCACTCCACAGCCTCACTCGTGTTGAGGAGGTGATCTAGGATCTCCTGATTGGCTGTCAGCATGTTCCTCAGGCGGGGTGAGGTGATCTGGGGGAGGAGACCTTGATGGTGACTTCTTAAAAGATATTATGGAATTAAGTTTCATTTAAAGACATTGAAATTGCTTAAAACTGAACATCAGTATTTATACCATTAAAGTTGACCGTTAGACTGCAGTTTAAGATTGATTCATAAAATCTAAAAACATACCATTAAATCCTTGGCGGTCCAGTGGTTAAAGAAAAGGAGGTTCCTACTTCAAATTCTCAGCTACTCACTCACTTTGTGTGACCCTGAGCAAGTCATATAACCTCCTTGTGCTCCATCCCACAAATAAGACATCAAACCGAGGTCCTATTGTAAGTGAATCTGCGGCAGCAGTTGTTGATGCATAGCTCACCCCTTAATCACTGTAAGTCGCTTTGCATAAAAAGCATCTGTGAATTAATAATGATAATTTTGAAGAGGAATAGTTTATTACAATATTATATCAAAACAACATCCAGATTTGAAATTATTTTGAAAAAAAATGCTGCTATAATAAATATATATATGCCTCTAAAAAAAAAAATTGTTTACAACTAGTTATAACAAATCCAGTACACCTTACCGTACATATAAAATCAATGCAGACGTATTATGTTCTTTTGGGTGTACTTTATTCCTTATGTGATTTTAAATATGCATTTCATGTGGGTCATGCTTCAATTTGGTTTATTAACTGCTGACAACTGGTTTACTAAACTTATTTTCATTTTTACCAGTGGTTAGGTAATATACAGTAACCTATTTATAAATAATAAAAAAGGTCAGCTAAACCTGTTCAGCTGATCCCTATTTCAGTGTTATCAACTTCACGTGTGTCATGTTATTGAACGATGTGCAAAGGCACTTTTAAACATGTTACTGTAGTAATGTTTAGCAAGTTAGAGCTGTTTTTATTTTATTATACCTTAGTTTATATATAGGTTAACACAAAATAATGTTTGTTGCCATGTTAGTAGGCTGTTGTTAACAGTTACTAAACTGAAATGTCCCTTAAAATCATGGCCCACAGCATTGCTAATGCCTATTACTATTGCTTATAAAATGCATTTAGTGCTGCAGATGCATTATTGAGTGTTTATGACTAAAGTGTAACCGCATGAACCACTTGGGGATATCTTAACACACCCCAGAGAAAAAGAACTGGAATAAAGATGACTGGTTACTAGGGGTGTAGTGAGGATTCATATTTGTAAAAACGGCACACAGACAGGATACGATGCTGGACCAGGAGAAAGATAAACCCAGTCAGGCATGACATATTCAGTTTGATCTCAGATGCATTCAATTGCATTTGCAATATCCACGTGGGACTGTGCCCATTGGAGCTGTAAGTGTAACTACACAGCAGTGTTTCTTTAAAAACATCACGTCAACATGTTCCTTTCTACGCTTCCTTGGTGCTCATGCGGCGTGCAGTATTATCAACCACTGGAAAAGGTCAAATGTTGCCACGGCGAATTAGTGAAAAATATTCATGTTATATATATATATATATATATATATATAATATATATATATATATATATATATATATATATTGAAACATCTTCTGACGGGAAAATATGGTATGCTGTGATGAATAAAATCTCATTTTTAAAGCGGTAGTGATTACAATATCAGAGATTTCACTGTGAAGCATTACTATGTGTTGCTACCTGTTAGCAATGTGTGCAAAGCTTAAATCCCAACTGCAATACTGGTATGGGTTCTATACACTGAAAAGACTGAAAAGACTATGACCATATGGAACATTTTTTAAACTTCCATACTAATGTACTCAGGTACTTTTTACCTGTCATCATTACAATAGCCATATAATAAGTTTTGGTTAAAATTCGTCCTCATATTTTGCTATAAGATTATCAAATAACTGTGTTGACCTCCTTCTAACTTGCACAGTGCATAAAAAAGTCTACATCTGTACATGTAGATTACTGTACATGTTGATTGCTCCTAGCATTAATAAATTGTAGGGCTAGCATCAAATGCACATATTCATTATATTAAAGGAACCTGCCTTCTAAGCAGGTGTAAGTACTATTTATTTATATTTTAATTTGTTAACCAGGTATGGTGAAAGGGAACAAGGGGTTTTTTAAGGACCCTGGCAGCAGCTATAGAGAGATAAATACATATGAGCACCATTTAAATGTGTAAAGCAGCTAAGATACATCTAAATAAATAGCAATATACAATAAATGCAAGAAGAAAAGGTGTGAGTCGCAGTACCTGGGATGACCTGCAGGACCCCATTCTCTCAGTCTACGTCGTCCAGGGCCAGCCACACAGAAGCCACTGAACCCCCCTCAAAACCCCAGTACCTGCCATTCAAAATCACACTCAGGGTCAGTGATGATTTAAGCATCATCTCCACAACTACAAGACCCCCCAGCATCATTGCATTAACAAGCACCCTCTTATTTTCTTGTTTTAAGGTTAAAAAATATTAGATTAAGTCTAATGCCAGACAAACTTCCAGTTGAACTGTGACAAAAAAAAAAGACAGGAGCACTTTTCAGTAACCAAGTTTGATTCAATAAACAATACAGCACCTTCATTATGTCAGTGTTTAATGTAGACATTTAATCAAAGGTGCAATAAACAGGATTGCTATAAAAAAAAAAACCTTAAAGCTTTGTGGCCATAACTTTTAAAGGGAATGTGGAAAGAAGTTTGTAAAGGGAAGTGGTTACATTTGCCTCTACACGTAATGCACAATATCGCCCTCTGGTGGACATGAAACAACCTTGTGGCCAATTATTACTATAATTAATAAACTTCATTCCATACATGTGTATATGTGTATAACATGAGGCATGTTCACCATAATAATTGTATTGATATTTTTCTACACTACTAACCTGATATCCTGGTGCCAGGCAACAAAGGGAAGCCCGTGATTATGCTGACCTCCACAGGGGGCGCTGTGATATTGCAGTTCCCCACAGGGAGTGCTGCTGTTCTGTTGTTTTCCACAGGCAGCTTCGGGTATTTGCAGATGAAGCGTGAATCAAGGAGGATGACGTTGGGTCCCAGGATCCCCTTGATTGGCTCCAGCACCTTGGGATGGGTGGCCAGAGACATCACCCAGCGGTACTTCAAGTGCACGGTATGGAGACTGTACTGGGCATACTCCAACCCTACAGTGGAGAGAGTAATAGAGGTGAGGACAGGCACTCAGCAGTGCATTCATACAAGCCATGGCAAATGAAGAGATTTTACATTTATTCAAATTGTACAACCAAACAACATCCTAGGCATATACTCACCAAACTCCCTCTCCAGTCTACTGAAGCCCTCTGTAGCTCTCTCCAGCTCTTTGGGGTCTAGCACTGGCACCCCTGTTAGGAAGCCACGGTTGCAGTAGGTGGCACACAGTTCAGTCAGGGAGGGGGTCATTGTTGAGTTGAATTGGAGGTACTTACAGCTCCAAGCTCCCGCCCTTGTTTCCCTCAAAGCTCGCTCTCTTTGTTTCTAGTTTACTCTGTACTGTCTCAACTGACTCTCAGCACTTCCAGCTCACTCACTGAGCTCACTCTGTACATGCCCAACAACTTAGGAATTACTCTTCCCTTGCTCAAACTTCACATTCACGCACACAGCTTATGCTATGCAATGTGAGTTCTCTCTACTCTCTTCAGAACACAGATTCTCCTGTTTTCAGAACAATACTCACACCCGCTTGACCTGATCTCACTTTTTCCCAACAGCACACGTGCCACACTTTGTACACTCCCACTTTGCAGGATTTCTGCTCACTCTTTTAGCACTTAATGTTCACTTGCCTAAATCTCTATTCCTTATCTAAACTGGCTTTTTTTTTAAAAAAACTCTCTCATTCTGCGCACTCTTAGTTTACACAATACAATTTTAGCTCACACTCCAAGCCCTCTGTTCCCTCACTCGCCATGCTCACTGTTTTTTTTTTTTTGTTAAATCTCAGGTCACCCAACTCAATTTATTTTCTAGATCCCCTTGTGCACTATAGCTCTAGTGCAGTATATTACAATCACACTGAGCTCACCCTTTCACTCGTAGTGCACTCTGTAAACTGGCCCACTCTCTACCCTCACAGCTGTCTCCTCAAAGTCAGAGTCCCAGCAGATCCAGGGGCTGCTTTTTAAACCCCGCTGGATCATTTTTTGAGTGTTTACGAGTTTTTTATTTGATAATAAAAAGACAACACCTGAATTTGCTTTAACAGATGAATATCTGCATTACATTAAACATATGAGTAATTCATTTATAACTTCTGGGTACAGGTGCTTTTTTCCAGCTAGTCAACTTCCTTGTGTCAAGAAAGTGGAGGAAGCCAATTACATTGTTATAGATTATTGCGGTCAATGCTTTTTCTTTTGATGCACATGTTGCTACTGTTACAATTACATGTTTTTATATAATTTGGCCAGAATTTACATGTGTACCGATTAAAGCAACTTTATATCTGATGTGTAGGACATTCACATTAGCAGTTTTGTTGCAGATTTAACATTTCCCTTGCATCCAGAACCTCTTGATTCTGTAACATCATACTAGCACTACGATGTATGATCGATCAGTCAAAAGAAGAAAAAAAAAATAAGCCTCATGGTTTAGGAACTTACAAATCTTAGAGGGTTGCTCACCAAGAAACTAAAGTATTACTGCTTTAAAAAAAACTAGTATGTTGGCGTTTGTAATTTTGATTTATGGTTATCCGTTGCATAACGCCTGTCTGATTACTTTAATCTACCTACCATTTAAATTTAAAAATAGAAAACAAAAGAAAAGCACAAACATGCTTATGAGATAATAAGTGTGCCACTAGCTATGCTGTCTATATGACATCATCTTCACCTATTCACACCTAATTCAATTTGCTTTAAGTTTTTTTTTAGTGATGCTATTATGATTTACATATTTTGTATGACAAAGGGGAAACTTTATGCAGTTACAGAAAACCCAGTTTTTCTTGCTTTACTGGTAATATAGGTTACATTGTGTGCTTATGTAATGATGGTATCTGGGTCTCTGGCAACACATATGCTGGCCTGTTAGATTTAAAATAGAAGTTTTGTGGTCTTTCTTTAAAACTCTTCAAAAAGGGCATTAAAGTCAAATAAAGATCCCTCTAGTCCATAGGTTAAACCTCAGTTCAGAAATTCAGGTTTTTTTCTGAGCTTTTTGAGAAACGTTAGTTAGTAAACCTGATAAATACATAATGATCAAAGCAGAAAAAGCAATCACGAATGAGACAAAACAAACCCAGGAGTCTATTTCAATGATCTAAAGAGTGGCATATGTAAATACCCCTGCTCTTTATCTCAGTGTTAACCCAGCTGGGATTTACTTACAGTATTAACATTACAAATACAGTGTGACAAAGTCGTGAAAAATCTAGATTTACATTTTTAAAATAGACCCCATAATACAATATAAAAGAGAGTGTTAATCATGTATTCTCCTTGTTGCTTAGGTTCACTTTGCAAATTAAATAATTTCAGTCATTACATCCTGGTGGCTTTTTAAAAGATTAAACAAGCCCTCCCCAGACTAAGTGTACAAATTATCTAAGAGGGGCGTCTAGTTTGTGAAGTGCATAAAGTTTAAAGGAAACAAAAACTAAAATAAGTAAATAAATAACACATTGATGAAGCAAAATGAAAGAAAAGGAAGAATGACAAATAAACACCAGTGTAATGAAGAGGTGAAAATGAGAGAAAGGGGGGTAAGGGAAATGTCTCTGGGGATATTTTTGTTTGTTTGTTTTCCAAATGGTTAACAAACTCTTTACTTAAGAAAAAATGAGCACCACTGTTGGTCCAGTTCAGGAAATGGCAAGGGTCTAGAAAGGGGATTTTTAAATGAGGCACAGATTGTAGCAGGGCAGCACGTATGTCATACTAGAAGGGTGTTTGAGGAAATACTGTAAAAGAAGAGTAATGGAGAGTCCTGCATACCTTCACTGGGTGGGTGTCCTTCCCCTGAATGCATCTCATCATTTACATATACAGTGCCTTGCAAAAGTATTCAGACCCATGACCAATTCTCTCATATTACTGAATTACAAATGGTACATTGAAATTTTGTTCTGTTTGATATTTTATTTTAAAACACTGAAACTCAAAATCAATTATTGTAAGGTGACATTGGTTTTATGTTGGGAAATATTTTTAAGAAAAATAGAAAACTGAAATATCTTGCTTGCATAAGTATTCAACTCCCACACATTAATATTTGGTAGAGCCACCTTTCGCTGCAATAACAGCTGTAAGTCTTTTGGGGTAAGTATGTACCAGCTTTGCACACAGTGTCGGAGTGATTTTGGCTCATTCTTTTTGGCAGATTTGCTATAGGTTGTTCAGGTTGGTTGGACGACGCTTGTGGACCGCAATTTTCAAATAGTGCCACAGATTCTCAATGGGATTGAGATCAGGACTTTGACTGGGCCACTGTAGGACATTCACCTTTTTGTTCTTTTTTTCCACATGGTCAACAGACTCTTTACTTAAGAAAAAATGTGCATGATGAGGAAAGTCAGCGTGCAACAATCTCTGTCAGTTCAGGAAATGGCAAGGCTATAGAATGGGGATTTTTTTTTTTTTAAATCAGGCACAGATTGTAGCAGGGCAGCACGCATGACATACTAGAAGGGTGTGTGAGGAAATAGTGTAATGGAGAGTCCTGCATACCTTCACTGGGTGGGTGTCCTTCCCCTGAATGCATCTCATCATTTACTCATAAGCTTCCCGAGGCAATGTAACACAATCCCATTTTACTGACAACCTTTTACTATTTACAAGTGTTTTATTTGATAATAAAAAGACAACACCTGAATTTGCTTTAACAGATGAATATCTGCATTACAAATTACACCGTGTAACAATTTTTTTTTTTTTTTTTGTTCCTGGTTAGTAAGTGTTATTTCCTAATTGCTTATGCCTCAAAAGTATAGAAAATGGCTATTATTCCCCACAAACTTTGCTTTTGTGACCAGGGCAGTGATATTTTGAAATGTACCTATTTTCCAGAACATTCCAGATAGATTCAATGCTGAGTAAACTTGGAGTAACTTCTAGAACTTTCTAGGACTTTCCAGTAATATAAATAGTAGTACACATACAGGGGCCTTAAGCCCACCAGTTCAGTTTAGTTCCAGCTGCCTAAGTGGATACATATCTGCATTTTTCTGAGATGGCATCAAGAGGCTGCAAGCATCCGGCAGACGCATTTTGAGACTTCAAAATGGTGGCATTCCTGATGGGTCTCCAAGGCGGTTTTACCAAGTTTCCATGCTATCTTTGCCTTTGGGACAGCAGGGACACCAAGGCGCACTACCACAGGCGGGACTGGCCACAGCGGACCCTTGTTCTCTGTGGGGAGGAACAACGTCAAGTGGGAGCCACTGGTGGACCCCCGGAAGGTGCTGTGCCACCACTGCACATCAAATTTGGCCTTATGAAACAATTTGTCAGAGCTCTAGATAAGGAGTCGGCAGCCTTCAAGTACCTTCAAGACTTCTTCCCTAAGCTGTCTGAGGCAAAGGTCAAAGCCGGTGTCTTCGTCGGACCACAGATAAAGAAGATCCTGGAGTGCAATGAATTCCCCAAGAAGCTCACTAGTAAGGAGAAAGCGGCTTGGAACAGCTTTGTCGCAGTGGTTCGGGGATTCCCGGGGCAATCACAAGGCCGAAAACTATGTGGAGCTGGTTGAGACTCTGGTGAAGAACTACGGCACAATGGGCTGTAGGATGTCCCTCAAAGTCCATATCCTTGATGCTCATCTTGAGAAATTCAAGGAGAACATGGGAGCGTACTCGGAGGAGCAAGGCGAGCGCTTCCACCAGGATATACTGGACTTTGAACGCCGCTACCAAGGACAGTATAACGAGAACATGATGGGAGACTACATTTGGGGGCTGATTCGTGAAAGTGATTTACAGTATAATCGTAAATCTCGACTTCTACTCACTTCTAAATCTTTTGTAGTCATTTTTGTATTACTTTAATATAAATACATGTTAATTTGGATTCATATGTTGTTTTTTTCTGACTTTATGTGAACGAAAAGATACAAATTCGCCTGTTTTCTCATTGGAAATAGGTAAATTTCAAAATATCACTCCTGGTCACAAAAGCAAAGTTTGTGGGGAATAATAGCCATTTTCTATACTTTTGAGGCATAAGCAATTAGGAAATAACACTTACTACCCAGGAACAAAAATTGTGTTACATAGTGTTATCTAAGAGGGGCGTCTAGTTTGTGAAGTGCATAAAATTTAAAGGAAACAAAAACTAAAATAAGTAAATAAATAACACATTGATGAAGCAAAATGAAAGAAAAGGAAGAATGACAAATAAACACCAGTGTAATGAAGAGGTGAAAATGAGAGAAAGGGGGGTAAGGGAAATGTCTCTGGGGATATTTTTGTTTGTTTGTTTTCCAAATGGTTAACAAACTCTTTACTTAAGAAAAAATGAGCACCACTGTTGGTCCAGTTCAGGAAATGGCAAGGGTCTAGAAAGGGGATTTTTAAATGAGGCACAGATTGTAGCAGGGCAGCACGTATGTCATACTAGAAGGGTGTTTGAGGAAATACTGTAAAGGAAGAGTAATGGAGAGTCCTGCATACCTTCACTGGGTGGGTGTCCTTCCCCTGAATGCATCTCATCATTTACATATACAGTGCCTTGCAAAAGTATTCAGACCCATGACCAATTCTCTCATATTACTGAATTACAAATGGTACATTGAAATTTTGTTCTGTTTGATATTTTATTTTAAAACACTGAAACTCAAAATCAATTATTGTAAGGTGACATTGGTTTTATGTTGGGAAATATTTTTAAGAAAAATAAAAAACTGAAATATCTTGCTTGCATAAGTATTCAACCCCAACACATTAATATTTGGTAGAGCCACCTTTCGCTGCAATAACAGCTTTAAGTCTTTTGGGGTAAGTATGTACCAGCTTTGCACACAGTGTCGGAGTGATTTTGGCTCATTCTTCTTGGCAGAAGAAAGCCAACAAAAAACACTGCTCACAGAGCCAAATAAACACAAATACCTCCACCAAAGAAGTAACAATTGTCTCTTTTCTTTTGATACTTTCTCCTTCGCTTACTTGCTTGCTTAGTAGCTCGCTCACGCTCCTCCTTCCTGCGCACCCACCCAGGTCAGCAAATGCTGCGGGTTTTTATAGATGTGGTCATCTCCGGATTAGCAAACACTTAATCAATCTGGAGATGACGAGTTTGCACGAGTTTATGGGGGTGGGTTTTTAACATTAACAAACATTCACCCGTTCTAAATCAACACAAACAATACATTTAAATCATACAATAATAACATCATTTGTTGCTGAATGCATGTCAATGCATACCCTGCATTCGTCTGTTTCACCCGCTAGACACAAATTACAGCACCAGCTCAATTGGAGCTCCAACTCTTAGCTAATCAACCTCTATCCCTCAGGGATAAACCACACCCGGAATTGGGGAGATTTCTGGGGAGATAACTATTTTGTTAGGTGAGGAAAGACTTATTTGGGGAAGTTTGACAGGTTATTTACATTCCCAGATGATTCTAGGTTAGGTAGAAGCTGGCTGCAAACACTAATATTAAAAATGATCCCATAAGTTTACAGAAAAGTTCATTTGAAGTTTAAAATGTTATTATTTTTGGTTAGGACATTTCTCATTGTAGTCTCACACTGCAGTTTGTCTATTGATGTAATTTGAAGGAGAGGAAAGTAAATATACCCTTGCATGAGCAATTGATTTCAAAAGAGAACACTTCATTTTACCAATTTATTATCTGCAGTATATACAATACATTTATATCACTTAACAATGAAATTACTGTATTATTGTACACCTTAAACACTGTAAACTAATAATCTTTTTCAATTAAATAAAATATAAACACCAAAACAATTACAATTGTTTCATTTGTATTATATTTGCACACTTGGGGCATTACACTGATTTCACATTTGATGATTGAATTGATTGAATTGACAGATGATATCTTCCAAACTAGTGACCTGTTACACAAATCAACAGTATTGCAATCCCGATACAAAAGTCTGAAATTACACACAATAAATCTTTGTAAAAGATCAAATAAAATAACAAGAATTCAATAAATAGGGCAATAGTGAGATTCACAGTGCTATCAGAATTGAGAGTATATACATTGCATAATCCATGTGAACTGTGCTTTACTTACAATTGAGTATGACTGGCAAATAATCACTAAAATTCTGCACTATATAACAACAACAACAACAACAACAACAACAACAACAACAACAACAACAACAACAACAACAATAATAATAATAATACAGTAAAACAAAACACAAATGGCATGAAGATCGTTTCCCCAATCATTTCATATTGTTTTCTTCAAGTGTACGTCATCAAAGGATGTCATGAAGCCCTTCACTCCAGGTGCATGGTGAGGTGGGAGCAGTCCTGCATGTCTTCTATGTTCTCCACAGCATCAATGATGGCCTCCACTCTCTCTCCTGGCAGGACTGCCCCAGCGTTGGCCCGGAACTTTTTCAGCAGACTGTCACGACTCAGTGGCTTCCTCCAGTGTCCATAAAAGGTGTCGCAACGACCCTTCAACACATCGCCAGTTGTGAGGGTCACCAGCACCTCTGCGTACATCTTATTGAAATTGGCAGGGTTGTCCTGGGGGTGCTCGACCTGTACTCTGCTCAGGAGGCTGAGCAGCTCAGGACGGTCCAGGAAGGCTGGGCTGAAGGATTGTACACTGACCTCGCCGTCCAGCAGAGCAGTGCAGGCGTTGAACTGGAAGGAGTGTCGGGCCTGGTGCTCGGATTCAGGGAAGGGCCGGTTGATATATTTGGAGAGGGGGATTCTCAGTAGGATGTTCTGGATCATAGAGGGCTGGAACCCCCCTACGGTGTTGACCAAAAGCTCCCGTGCTGCGCACGCTGCGTCTGCCACCCAGTGCATCCCCAGGTGTGCAGGGAAGCGCTTGAAGGCTATGTCCTGGTCCTCCAGCAGGAAGCGGGGATCCTGTTCCACCGGGGAGGGCAGAGCCTGAGGCAGGTAGTCGTTGTAGAAGGCACTAAAGCCAGCGCAGCCTGGGGTCGAGTCCAGGATCAGTGTGCTGGCCTCCAGGCCCCGGGATGCCAGCAGTGCCGCCTCCAGACCAAGTCGGGCTGCGTTCCCAATATGAAGAGGCTTGGATTGAGTGGCAGCATTGGCCATGGGAGCCCCTGCCAGCGAGGCAGCAATCGCCAAGGCGTTTGAGCACTGCGAGCGATCCAGGGAGAGCAGACGGGAGCAGGCAGCAGCACTACCCAGAGGGCCCACTACAGTCGGGGGATGGAACCTGAAGGGAGAAACACTGGCATGACCATCCTGGTAACTGAGAGAGTATTTTACATTATATATGCTTTTAATGGTTTTAAAATTCTGATTTAAAAACAACCTCGGGTAGACAAATGTTTCTTATCATGCCTTCTAAAAAAGGCATGCTAGGAAAGTGTAATAATTTCCAATAAAAACAACATAATCACTGTGAGGCTAAAAAACCACTGAAAAACAGATTAAGATTTGCTTTCAAATTCAAACACGGTCTCATTCATGCTGGAAGAATATTGGCACACTTCCTTCTTGGCAGCACTACAGTATTGTGCCAAGTTTGTTCGGCAGCAGTCTCCTCACCTGTTGGGGATGTTTTGGGCTTCGTTGGAGAACCTCATGAGCCGACCCTGAATCTCAATGCCCACGTTGAAGGCTAGCAGGAGGTCCATCCCACTGGGCTTGGCGTTGCCAGGTAACATCTGAGCAATAGCGAGCAGGGCAGGAAGGACTGCCCCTGAGGGGTGGGTGGCTGGGTGCCAGGTATCATCGAAATCCATTGAATGGACCTGCAAAGAAGAACGTGCGGGCACAGTAAGCACCTGGTACAGTGTGATCTCCACTGACATTCCTGATTGTGAGGAAGCCTGGCAGTGCCCCATCTTTCTACAAAAGAAACCTCAAGGACATGAATACAAACCTGAGCTTTCACTTTTCAAAAAAAAAAAAAAAAAACAACAGGATAAATGGAATGTGTCCTGAATACAGTCACTCCCTGATGGGCAAATATCCAGTATAATGAACAAATTAAATTATTTAAGTATTATATTTAAACAATTAAGGCATTACATTGGTTTTTAATTTTCTGCATTATGAAAATGTTTAGCCTCAGATCTCAGAAGTTTTTCTCCTTTGACTTTCTCATAGAACTACTCCTTAATCATCTGTTAAGTAACCTGTAAAGTGCTCTTGTTTGCTTTTCTCAAACAATTACTTAAAACTTGAGATAAAACAAACGTTTAAACTATTTTATGTTGAAATAATAACACATCATCTCTTACAAGATCTACTGATTTGTGTATGTACTGTATATACTAACATTTTGGAATGCTGTATTTCAAGAGGTGTTTTCACGGAAATTAGTTGCAGGCAGTGTAATGAGGAAATGACCAGCCACAGACATGAGCTGCAGAGCTCGTCAGCTGCTAGAATGTGCTCATTTCATGGACTACATTTTTACAATTTGAAAGGGCTGAGCACTGTGTAAACAAACCTGACATTAAAATATGCCAGCCAACAAATACACTGACTTACCGCAACTCCATTGACAAAGGCTGCCAGACTTGGAGAGAGTCTTGTGTGTCTTCGACCAAAGACTGAACTGATGTAATCTGGAGCATACATTTGCTGCAAAGAGAGTTAATCACAGATCATTATAGGGTCTCAATGTTCTTTTAGATGGAAACAAGCAAGTTAAATTCTTGATTATCATCACCCTGGTTTGACAATGCAAACCTCAACTGGAACGGTGACTGTTCAAAGAAACTTTTCAAAAATGGGGTAAGTACTGAAGGAATGGTTGATATTAAAATTGTACAGCCAGGGCCCACTTCTTTGGCCATCATTTTAGGACCATAGCCCAGTGTAAGACTCAGCTGAAGGATTACCTGGCAGTGCTGCAGAGCCAGCTCAAAGACATGGGAGCTGCTTCCCAGCAGCCCCACCCCGATGCTGTCCAGGATCATCCTCTTACTGCGGTGCAGCACAGTGTCTGACAGCTGGCCTGGGTGCACCAAGTGGATGAACCCTCCAAAACTGCTGGTGATTGTCTCCTCTGGGGCAGGTCTTTCTTGCACTGCAGGACAACAAACAGCAGATCAGTCTCTGCCTGTGCTTCACTTTAGTATTCAGAGCATCAACTCTACAATAATGCACTAAAATAACAACACTTAAAGACAACTGGGTCCATTGAATTGGTGATGGTATGAAATCCTGAAAATTAACGTTATTTACACAGTTTTTTTTTTTTTATTAAATAGCTTTTTAAAAAATGTTTACCTTCAACTGCAGATTTATGTAGAAGTCGCAGGCAGGAAAAGTGCCTTGAGGTTCTCTGAAACTAATTTAAAAAGGGAAAAAAATGAAATAAAATCAATATGATATATGACAGAAAATACTACTACGACTACTATGACTACTAATACTACTACTACTACTACTACTAATAATAATAATAATAATAATAAAATAAAAAATAAAAATGCATACATTTCTAAGAGTTTCAGCGCAATAATTACCTTGAGTGCTGAGAGCATGATGGTGTTCAGTAGATTGCTGTGTACAACAAAGTTCTGTCACTGAGCTGATATTTTGCTGTGGTTCCATCCTCTCTTTATATTCTTTCATACCTGGATGCTGATCGTCCTCCAGGTTCCAAAACCCCTCCTTCTTTTAGTGAAACTATTCAACTAATTGGGGGGATTTTTCTAATTTGACCAGGAAATGGGTTATGTATTGACCAAGAAGTGGTCTGGAATGTTGGGGAATAACCCTCTTTCTGTTCTGGGAGGACACTTACTGAGAACTTGGCACTGGGAGACTCCTCCCCTGCTTGAGAGAGAGGTTCTATAAAAAATAAACTCTCACCTCCTAAAGTTCACACCTTGTTGGCCAGGTACTGTAATACCAATCTTGTTTCATATTTTTACAGTTAGACAAATGCTTGTTTGATTATATAGAAAATATTTAAATGTATTTGTTTAATGTAAATTATGTTATATAGTGTGTGATCATTTTTTGTATTATTAAAAATACCAACTGTATTTTAGTTAACTAGTAGAAATGTAGATTATTATAAAACATATATATCAAATACTGCATGCATTTGGGGCGCCCATCCTCATGAGTGTGTTAATAATTATTATCACATACCATACAGTATATAATAAAGGAAACACAAAGACTGCGCAGAATATTTCCTTTACAAACACTAAAGATAAATAGATCAAAATGGCAAACTTTTTCATAAACCAGTATAATTAATGTATTACGTTTTTACGTGAACAAACAGTTAAGTTTACAAAGTATATATACAGTGTGGGTAATATATTTCATTAAAAAAAAAAAGATATATATCATTATAATCATTTGCATTCATAGAATATCTACATGGTTATCTGACATATGCTTTCATTAGTCACCATACTATATTGAACTATACTGTACTGAACAAGTATGCTTAAGACTTAAATAAAATGCCTCTGTCATAAACTGGCACTGTGGAAAATAGGTTGTGTTTTTGAAAAGACCACTTAGTTCAGTTTACTACTGACACAGATTATATTACCCACAATTTAATAAAAACATGTATTTATTCATTTATTTATTTGTTTGTTTGTTTGTTTATTTATGTAGTTTGTGTATATGTATATACAAATAATGGGGTGGATATCCCTTTTTTTCTCTTAGTACATGGTTATGCAGTTTCATTTGTATGCTTTATGGTGCATTAAGTTGGTACTGGTATTGCTAACTGTTCCTTGGCTGGCAGGCAGACAGATCACTGATAGCTAGATTCAGGAATGTCCTCATGCATGTCGACACTCCTGGGTGTTTTGTTCAAGCCTTTTCTTCTTTTTCAATAGCATTGTGTATCAGTCATGCTTGTTTAAGGAAGTAGTTTGACTCTGATTTTGCGATCAGCTGTTCAGTGTTTACCATATAAATCAGTCAGATGTGCATATGAACTCCAAATCACTTTAAAGGAAAAGCAGACAATAAACATTTTGGTGTATCCATTTAAATTGTTTATCTGGGCAGTACCAGATATCTAAATGGAACAACATTACTGAAATGCCAGTTTCTCGGGTTTGTTGTTGCTGAAAGATGCTGAGCTCCAGTCGAGCTGACAGGCTGTGATTGGCTGATTTGGCAGTTGTGGGTACAGACTGGTTGCTTTCATCGCTACAAAGTATTGATTGGCTGTTTGTGGTGGATAATACAATAAATGTGTACCAATTGTGTCTTTGTTTGGTATTTGCTGTCCAATAGAACTAAGCTTTCATTACGGCAAGTCAAAATGAAAAGCCGGCTCTTGCACTGATTGATTTTAAGTTTGATTCACAGTTGATGCTGTGACGTTCCAGTGGGCACCGTCTCATAGAAGCCTGCTAGAGTTGGCTGAGTGTACTCAATTGTTTTCTAATTTGACAGAGTTTTGACGTTAAGAAGATGGCGAGTGCAGATGAATTTGCGGCCATGTTCTATGGAGAGCCGGGGGTCCTGGGCCTCCTGGCCAATGGAATCAGTGCTTTCCTCGTTCTTCTGCAGAACTTCAACGGAGCACAGACTGGTGTACCATCCCAGGGAGTGGAGCACATTCTGGCTGGTAAAAACACAATCTATCTGTGTCTTAGGCAAAAAAGGATTCCATGTTCTCTAAACACCAATTCATCCTGTACTGATTTCTTCTATGATATTTAAGATGTTTCTTAATATTGTATTACTCTTATATGCTTCAATACAGTCTTACAGACCATGGGTGTAAGGCTGAGGTGCAGCAAATAAAGTTGGTATTCTATTAGAAAAACAATATGAACATACAGTGACCCTGTATGCTAATTTTTTAAAAAAGAAAAGAAAGATCTTCAGCACAACAATAGTTGGACCTGTAATAGCACAGCTGATAATTACTTTGAAGTTTGTTTGTTAGGTGACCTTGCTGGACTCTGACTTCTACCTATCTACATTTCACAGGTGTTCAACTGATTCTGATTGGGGGGGTAACTCAGCTGTTGGCTGGGCTCCTATCCTTCCGGAAGTATGATCACTTAAGTGGGACAGCCTTCATCGCATTTGCTGCTCTCTGGGGCAGTTATGGGTCTACCCGTATAGTCCTGGGTGCCTTTCCACCCTCTATTAACAGCACCAACATCACTGACCAGCTATATCCAGCCAACAGCACTTTTCCAAATACAGAATTGGCTACTCCACCAATCGGTCAGTCTGCTATAGCAGGGTTAATCGCTTACATTTCCATCTCATTTATCCTGTCCTTCTGCTCTGCCACTGTAAACTACATCATGCCTTTTGTCTTTGGGGCCATCACCTTGACGCTGATCTTTGAGGCAGTGGGGCTTGTCGGGGGGTGGGCTCTAGTGGTCTCCGGGGTCCTGGAGCTGGTGATCCTCATGTGTGGGCTTTATGGAGCGGCAGCCTTGCTCCTGAAAGGTGTCACGCAACGTTACATCCTCAAGGGCTTTGGGACCCCCCTTTTTGACGTGCTGCTCCTGGGGACGGCCAATAACAGCAACTCCCAAAAAATAGGGGAAGAAAAGAAGAAGAACACCCAATATGCTGAACCCATGGCACTGGGCTACCTGTGCGACACAATCTCTCCTTTCATCTTTGCCTTCTTCTGCTTTGGCTACCTACCTTCCTTCTTTGTGGGCACTATTTGGGTCACTATCAACGCTTTCTCCCAGCTTTTCTCCAGTTACTATGCCTACCTCCGAAAAGACGTCTACCACACAACCAAGTTTTGTCTGCACAGCACCTACTGGCTGGTGAAATCATGGGAGGAGTTTGTGCTGTCAGTTCTCATCGACAGAGAGGGAGCGGTCAGCGGGCGAGAAAGGATGGTTGGTGACTGGTTCTTCCTAGCGACCGCCATTGTTCTCTGCTTGATGTCACTCAACATGGATGTGCTAGAGGTGGCCCATAACTTGCTATTCCTCCTGCTCACGGTATCCACAATCTCCCAGATCCCACTGGGGGGCTACTACATCTTCTTTGGGGTGATCTGCAGCTTGTTCACAGCCCTGTCTCTCTACGGTACCTTTGCCCGACTCATCAATTCCATAGGGGAGAAGACCTTGATCCCTGTTGGGGTGCAGCCACTATCCACAGAGAAGCTCCAGGATGTCCTGGGACTCATCAAACGGTGCTGGGTGAAACCCCAAGACCTCCCTCGCAGCACCGTTACACAGCTACCTGATGCCCTTTTCTACGTGACCAATGGCATAGCTGCCCTCTCTGCCATCCACAGCCAGGACGTGCACCCCACCTTCCTCCATCTCACCATGCCCTGGGTACTGATCCCTGGAGCAATCATCCAGGTTTACGTGAGCCGACTGGGCATCCAGAAGGGAAGGCGCTTTGGGCCCATTATCCCATCCTGCTATGCTGCCATCTGGGCTACCTGGACCTGGTATCGGTTTGCAGGTATGTTTTAATAAGGGGAAAAGGCAATGCCAGTTGTCTTTTTAAGTAAATTCACATGATAACTTTACAGTGATCGACCAATTTGTTATAATAAACCCCTGTAGTAGGCAACAGTCATGTCAGTGGAAGTGCAACCTGTTTTAATTAAATAAAGTGGTTGAGGAAGTATATAGGTGTTGAAAGTAATAAATAAAAGATGTGTGTCCCTGTTGTAAAAAAGAGTAGCTCTGTTTGACTGCACACATGATATAAGGATTCTAGAACAAGCTAAACACTTTCTATTTGTGAAATCCCCCTGAGGATGTCCATGACTGTCCTGCACCTAATTCATGATTTTCTTAGTTGGGAATGTCTTGCTTTTAAAATTAGTAAAATAATGTCTTTATTTTGTAGGTGTGTTACTTGGCATTTCTACTGATTTTGCTGGTGGATTCACAGCTGGGGCTGTAGCATTCTTGGTACTTAATGGCTTCCTAATGCTTATAGGTAAGTAATTTTAATGGAATTGGATCTTCGTCTAACATTTAGGGGTTTGTTTAGTTGGAGTGAAAAGTGTCAGAGTAAATGGATGGAAAATATTAATGTGTGTTGCTGTGTGTTTTCCTCTCTTTCTCAAGGTGCCTATGTAAATGTTGTGCTGCTGTTGCTGACTCTTGTCATGGAGGTGATTGTGGTGTGTTTCCTGCTCTCCACACTGGGCAGACTGCCTTACCAACTGGAAAGTAAGAGTCTCCCCTTCTCCTTCCCCAAAGTCAAACCTGGAGCAAAGATTAACAGCAACTTGTTATTTAAACAATTTGAATTAGGAAGGTAGACATCTATCACCCGAACACCACACATAATGGCTAATAATTTATCCTTAATGAAAACATATTCTGTGTTTGGATTGGCAATCAAACAGGTTAAGTTCTTGACTAAATGTTTTCCTTAGACTAGAGTATTCATCTTTGGCTTTTGATTGAACTGAACTCAACAGATCCTAGAATTTTGGTTCACCCACAGTTCACGCATGGCAATCTCTCCTGTTTCTCCCCAAT